>NC_087217.1:30185417-30192917 GCF_015104395.2 Macrobrachium nipponense | reverse complement strand
ATAGAATCTTCCTCCAACCAGTGATAAAGAAGATTAAAGAGAAATTGTCGACTGGGGTGACGTAAGAATACCACCTCTCTGTTAACTCTTCTATCACCTACCTGAAGAGAGTAGTTCTCTGAAATATAGCATTCATCTTCTACGTTTTGACATTTTTATTCGCTCCTTTTAAGTAGATGGGAATTTATATTAAAGTATTTCACTTATATAATATATATATATATATTATATATTATATATATATATATATATATATATATATAAATAATAAAACCAGAAGGCAGCTGCGAATGTAACTACAGGAAGGTTCCGAAGGAAAGGAAGGCAGCTGATGACCCAGGTAGGCCTGACCTATAACAAGGCTTAGCTTGAGTGTACAGTCGTCACGTGCTGGATGCGTCAGTTTATAAATGAATTTCGACGACCGTTGAACCTCCATTGAGCGATGTTGACGAAATACTAAAGATAAAGCTCGTACCGCAGATGGAATTGTCTGGTGTCGGGAAAAGGTGATTGAGATTACAAACCATGCTGTGTTAGGCTCGACCCATTAACCACTGATGCGTTACAAAGTTGAATGTGGAGATTATCTCCGATTTCATAGCATTCTTCGGAATAGTGTAAGCGATGACCTACGTGAATGGAAGAATCGAATACGAGATGAAGGAATTGTATTGTCGGTGGCAAAACGAATGGAACAAAACAAAAATAGAAATGGCAGCTGTCGTGAGTTGAGTTGAAAGAAAGTCAGCTTATATGAAAAATGAATAGAAATGCACTGTAAGCCTTGAGAAGGCCATTGATTGACATCCCTGATTGTATGGCCTTTCGGAATCGTCAGACATTTTTAAACTATATAGTAGGCCCTATAGAAACGGTTATCATTGAAACGGCAAATTATATGCCCATTCAAATAAGATATGCCTGCCAGCGCCTCTTCCCTTTTTTATTCTGGGATTTTTGGCTGCAATAATGGTGAGGGATCCAGTGTGCTTATCATGTCTGGTTCATTGCACCTGTTGACATTTCCATTCCCAGCGTGAATTTCAAGTGTCTGGATCAGTTGACAGGGAATGCTCTTTAGATACAAACTAACCAAAGGGTGCATCCACACGACGCTCAAACATGTCATAAAAACATGTCATTAACTTAGCGCACACGTCTCAGCCAGGTTGAATACAAGTCAGCGACTTACTGGTAGTCCTGAGTGTTGCTTCGTCGGGTTATACAACTTTTGCCAAAGATTCGTTCGCCACTTAAAGGTTGACTTCTTGTCAACTGATTTGTTATATGGATACAAAGAGTGTGCTTGACATATTTTACAGTAGTGTGGACAGATCTAAATCATAGGAAACGTGACCTGGAATACTGTTGTAGCTTCTAAACTCTCCCTCATTTTAGAACTTTGTCATTTTTGAGTTGAAGTTGGTCGGAAGTCATCAATTCAAGGACACATGAGCGCGTGATGTCAGACCCGGAGTGAGAGTCTTTCACTGAGAACTGAATGAATGAGGCTCACTTCTACGGAAGCGGAAGTCAGCAGTGCAAGACCTGTTCCGTGTGTTATTAAGCGAGCAAAAGGTGGTAGGAAAGCGCTCTTACGACTTTCATGTGCGCAATTTCTTTCTGTGATAACGAAAACGGCATCATCAAATGACATTGGTAGATTAGTTGTTGATAAGATTGGAAAGGTATGGCTGTTTTAACGTCATTTTCATTTGAGGAAAATAATTGGTCGTTATATGTGAGTGTCAGGTGTGCTGTTACAGTATCATGTCCTTTTTGGGAATAGCGTAGCGGTACACCCTTACTCGAGCACGGCGAGAAATATTCAGAGATATCGAGTATCATTTGAAATTGGGTCGTAGTCATATGATGCAGAGACCGAGAACGAATACTCATACCCAAAGAAGCCAAGTTGGCGTCAGTAGAGCGGCGCCATGCGTAAAGACCCGTATTATTATTGAATTAATATGGAAATGTTCAGGAGCCGATGGGCTGATCGTTTCCTTTTCTGTATTGATCAGAACTTGAAGTGAGTGACGGGAACTATTAAGATTTGAAGACATGAAGTCCCCAGTGGCGCCTTTGAATGCTGTTTCTGCTGCCATGTCTGTAGTTGTCCTCATCCTCATTCTTGGTCTTCCGCTTGGGTAAGAGAATGAAGCGAAAAACCGTTTTTCTCTTCAGCATCTTTTCATGTCTGATCTGGAGTAGAAAGGTCGCCATCCCGTCGCTCTCTACATTGCAAAACAAAAATGCGCCGAAGAAACAATCGAGTTTTCTGTACATCCGCCACAGCGTATAATCAAGCCACCGAAAATAGGTCCATCTTTCAGTGTTCTCGGTATAATTCTGTATGAGCAGTGGCCCATGAAACTAACCACCGCCCGTTGGTGACCTGTCCTATATCGTTGCCAGACGCACCATTATGGCTAACTTTAAACCTTGAATGAAATAAAAACTACAGATGCTAAAGGTCTCAAATTTGGTATGTTTGATGATTGGAGGGTGGATGATCAACATAGCAATTTGCAGCCCTCTAGCATCAGTCTTTTCTAAGATCTGAGGGCGGACAGGAAAAGTGAGGACGGACAGACAAAGCCATCTCAATAGCTTGCTTTATAGAAAACCAAATGGAAAGGTGAAGTTCCTTGAGAGACATCTGAAGGAAAAATCAATATTTGTTTTGGTGGTCAAATAACAATCACCCCGGAATTGATTGATTGATTGATGGTCTGTATTTGATTGATGTCTTTGTGGGGGTGTGTTGAGATAGTGATACATGGCAGGTAAGAAATGAGATATATATTGAAAGATGGCACGACGCTGCAGATGGCTGGACACGAAGGGGAAAGGACAGAAGGTGCAGAGGAATCTGGGACGAGCGGCAGACGAATCTCCGATTACGTGATGCGAGTTCTGATTGATGGAGTCATTGTGAATCAAACTTCCAGGAAATGCCAGCCATTTCACCTCAGAGCGCCTCAGTGGCGTGATCGGTATTGTCTTGACCTGCCACCTCGGCGGCCGCGAGTTCGATTCTCGGGCATTCCTCTGAGGGGGGGGTTAGAGATACGTATTTCTGGTAATAGAAGTTCACTCTCGACGTGGTTCGGAGGTCACGTAAGCCGCTGGTCCCGTTGCTGAATAACCACTGGTTCCATTTAACGTAAAAACAACATACAAACAAACATTTGAGAGAGAGAGAGAGAGAGATTTTTTTTTTTTTTGGCAGCAACATTTAAATAAAGTGAATGCTTTGACGAATGTTACGGAATTAGGTCCAGTTCATTGCCTTTTTTAAAATTAATATATGTACTCTGTTGTTTATTGTTGAATGATATTGATTTCATCTGTATTTTGCCGGTAACTTCTTCGTTCTTGTTCTGCAGACTTCCCTCGTGGCCATTATCATTTGGCCTCTACCGATGAATGACGTTGTAGGCTACATCCACATACCTGTAAATTTGTGCGCATTTGAACATCGCAACAACATAATGATTCTAAGTTTTTATTAATTAAATATTTAATGAACTCTCAATACAACTTCTGCCTCTCCCCCTCCCCCACTCATCCAACACCCTACACTCGCCCGACTTCCCCCCTTCCCCTATTCCTGTTCAGTCGGACCTGAAATGTTCATGGTTTAGGATGCCTACCCCGTCGGCCTTTTGATTTTTTAACAGTGTAGGAAAGCGACAGTCGTTCGAACTGGAGGTGTTGTTTTGGTTGATGTCATGCCTGGTGAAGACTAACAAGCTGAAACCACACGACAGGACGACCGGAGAAGCCTTACAGAATACGCTCGGCTTCGGCTACGAAGCATTTCGCTGGATGGGTTATTTTTTGTATAATATAATATATAAATATATATATATATATATATATATATAATATATATATATATATTATTTATCCTTAAATCCACGGTAGAAAGATACAGTGGATATAAGTACTTGTTCCTTCGTGCTACATTGATTATATATATATATATATATATATATATATATATATATATATATATATATATATATAGATAGAGAGAGAGAGAGAGAGAGAGAGAGAGAGAGAGAGAGAGAGAGAGAGAGCTCTATGCATTTCAATAGCGCCATGCACATTTTCTCTCTCTCTCTCTCTCTCTCTCTCTCTCTCTCTCTCTCTCTCTCTCTTACACACACACACACACACACGGGTAAAAGGCAGTCATGCTCATCCGTTTCACTTTCGTTCACATATTTACCACAAGAATTGGAGTGTTGGTCGTACTAAAATATGCGTGTGCATAGACTCATTAGGTCGAGTGTGAAAGAGAGGTGCTAAATAATGAAAGTTCGGGAAAACTGTCGGATCAGAGTTCCTATTGAGAGTCGTTGAGATCTCTTGGATGAGAGGAGGGTGCCAGGCGTCATAGCAGCCGTCTTTTAAATGTGATCGATTGCGGGTGAATGAACCAAAAGAACGGCGGCGTATACGAAGCGTATTCTTCGATTCTCGATGAAATCGATTGTCTGCTTGCCACGAGGGCACTGCGTGCATCATGCATGCAGCAGACTATTGACAAGGCTTGTGGGATCGTGGGTGGGGCGGCGTCCCCTGGAGTTGTGGGGGGGGGGGGGGGGGGGGGGGGTGGGGGGGGGGGGGGGGGGGGGGGAAATGTGTGTGTGAGTTCTGAAGGTCACGCTTGCATATTTAGCTGGTGGATAATGTCTGAGATTGGACGTTTCTCGGCAGTTGATACTTTCTGCCGTTGTGTCGAGTCCTTTGGGAATATTTGTGATGTAGTGCATGAAGGGTGGGGTTTTTGTGCACCCCACATCTACGCACATCCATTTTCTTATTTACTGCTTCTCCTTTCTTCATATTATATATATATCATATATATATATATATATATATATTATATATGTTATATATATATATATATATATATTATATCTATGGTAATAAAATATATAAAGCAACATGTCTGGAAGAAAAATGGCAAACCAAAAGGGGTTGCTAGGCCTTTCGACACAAAAGTCCTTTACTTAGGAGACCGTTGTTTAATTTTTTTTCCTTCGTGGCATTTGCCTTTTTAAATATTCATCACGTAACTGCCCCCTTGAATCAGTTCCACACACATACACACAAATATATACATAATATACATCCACACACACATACACACACACACACACACACACATCTATATATATATATTATTATATATATATATTATATAGTATTAATATATATATATTTATATATATATATATATATTATTATAATTACTAAAATTTGTATAAGTCTTATTTAAGAATAATCTATGAAATGTACGGCCATGATTGACAGCTGTCTAACTTCCGTGACTTGAATTCAAAGGCATGCAACCTTTGATACAGGACAGATTTTTCAAACTGGTGCAAGACAGACGCTGAAGATTGCTTTCTGTGGTATGTATAAAGGTACCTGAAAGATAAGTAAAGGCGATCTGAAAGCGCGAGGAGGCTTGATCAAGCAGCCCCTTCCCGTCCCGTCCTGTAGGGAAGGGCGATATAGTACTATATCGGGTGGTTTTGTCTTACCAGGATTCGTTCCTTCTCCAACCCGAGGCTCAGGAAAGCGTCACTGAGGTATTGAATGGGTTCATTCACACCAATTTTCAAGCGCCTCGGTGGCGTGGTTGGTATGGTGTTGGCATGCAACCTCGGTGGTAGCGAGTTCGATTCTCGGGCATTCCACTGAGGGGTTAGAAATGTGTATTTCTTGTGATAGATGTTCACTCTTGACGGGTTCGGAAGTCACGTAAAGCTGTTTGTCCCGTTGCTGAATAACCACTGGTTCCATGCAACGTAAAAACAGCATACAAACTAACAAACATATCAGTTTTCCTTTAATGCTTAGCTCACGATTTCTCCCTTTGCTTTCGTTTTCCCTTCAATACAATCTTCCATACCTGAAGGGGATCATTCTCCAGTTCCCTTAGGGGCCGCTCCCTCTCCTCCATCACTCCTCTGATCATGTTGCCAGTGCCATTTCCCCCCCCCCCCCCTCTCTCTCTCTCTCTCTCTCCTCTCTCTCTCTCTCTCGTCTCTCTCTCTCTCTCTCTCTCTCTCCTCTCTCTCTCTCTCTATTTTTGTTGTTGGTGTTGGACTAACACGGCCTTATGCCAGCACTGAATACCTGGGCCTTGAAGCCGTACGATGCTAAGTATGTGTTCCCGTGTTTTCTGGGCCTGCAGAAGAAAGGGATTTATGAAATGATAGATTTTAGAATCATTCGTTGGCTGTCTAGTGGTTGATACGCATGAAATACTTTGGTATCGAAAAATTTCTGCAAAATGCCTACAGTCTTCATCAGAACATTAATGTGGGGATTGATAAATATATATTATTGCACTGATTATGTATATGCCTATGTGGCGTGTATATGTTAATCGATTATCAATTGTACTTCCTTAATTCATGATGATCGGGGTTTTGTCATTTGTTTAAATGGCCATGAGTTTCGTTGCTGAGAAATTGCCTTTGTTGCTGTGACGGTTTATATCTTACCGCAAATGCTGTTATATCGTGGGCAGTCAGTGCACCGAGTTTCAGTTTTATATAAAGAGTTAGATCGTGTGACTGGTTGAGCAAACTCTTCATCAGTGACAGTGAAAGGTTAGTGGGAAATCGATGGTGGACGCCCCCCCCCCCCCCCACCCCCCCCCCACCCCCCTTCCAACATTCGCGAGAAGAATAGACATCATGAACAAAGCGAAGGTGACTTGAGTAGCAGGTGTAATAGGTTATGCAATAGGTTATTAGCAATTAAAATGATTGATATGAACCATACTGACGCAGTTTGGTTATGGTGACGGCGATGGTGGCGGCGGCGGCAGTGCTTACTGAAATCAACACTAATAAGTGACTGAGGTCAGCGTATGGTAATCATGTAGTCATGTTTAATTAGGTTATGCAATTGGCTAGAACGGCAGCGTTTGGTCACTTTCCTAATCTTGTTTGCTCCCCGTGTTAGGATCCCAGTGTCAGTGTCATGTAGTGGTCATTGTTAATGGGAGGGAGTGAGCGGAGAAGGGGGGGAGGGGGTGGGGGGCGAGTTCCCTACCATGAACCTTGCATTGAGAGTCCCTTCCTATCCTTCGCCTTTGTAACGTCAGTTGCTCAAGTGCGCCGAGTTCGCTCCATGCCAATTTTTCTCTTGTATCTCTGAAGGGCCTCTAGCCCTCTGTAGCATCCCCCCCCTCCCCCCCCCATCCCTCCCTCCCTCCACTGGTTTCCCCACGTAGCTCCCACGTTTATCAAGTCGACTGTTTCTTGTCCTGTAGCGTTATTGAAGAAGACCAGGATGGATTTCAAATGAGTCGTGACAGTCCTCGTCGTTATATTAATGGTCTTGATAAACCTTGTTTTATATGACATAGTCGAATCGAATCATCATCTCAATAATACTCATAACCAGGTTTGGTCCATCATTGTTTTCACTATTCATCCAGGACTTTTATTTATTTGTCGT
>NC_087217.1:30176636-30184917 GCF_015104395.2 Macrobrachium nipponense | reverse complement strand
AAACGGAGTTGCAAGCTAATTTTTTTTTTTAGAAACGTAATTATCATAAATAAAAGTATCTAAATTTAAATGAATTAAATTTAGATATCGTCTGTCAATAGGTAACTCGCTCCAGTCTTTGTGTCAATTCAGAATTTTGGACGTTCTTTCGGCTTTTCTTACATTTTACGCATTGTCGACCTTGTTTAACGGTTGCATACATATAATTTTGAAGAATAATCTCTGTGCATTGGAAATGCTCTCTCTCTCTCTCTCTCTCTCTCTCTCTCTCTCTCTCTCTCTCTCTCTCTCTCTCTCTCTCTCTCTCTCTCTCTCTCAGATTTATCTTTTTAAGTGTAAGTAAAGTATTTATTAATTTTCATTATTTTATGCTATCGGTCTATACCTTTATGAATGAAAGGGCCCATTAATTCGCAATTCACTGATCATTTTATACCATGGTATATCCTATTATAATTTATATTGGTCAGGGCGTTACGCAATCTGCTGTTCCTCATAGCCACGTCATGTTTGTCTGCATATCTTTCCTAGAAATATATTTGCCACAAATTGTGTTGTTTCAGTTTCTTGAGTGATTAAGTATCAAATGTTCAAAAGTATTATGAAACAAATGGATAATGAACATAACGTATATGTACGTCTTATATATATTTAATTAAATTCCATTAGAGTCGAAGTCTATATCACGCATGTTACTGAATTAGATAAAGAAAGGGAAAAAATGGATAAGTATAAAGAAATAAGAAGGTTATGGGATATACCAGTGGAAATTTTACCCATAATCATAGGAACACTAGGCACGATCCCAAGATCCCTGAAAAGGAATCTGGAAAAACTATAGAGGCCGAAGTAGCTCCAGGACTCATGCAGAAGAGTGTAATCTTAGAAACTGCGCACATAGTGATGGACTGCTAAGGAGGCAGTATGCAACCCGGAACCTTACTCTATAATTACCACCCAGTCGAATTGCAGGACTGTGATAAACCAAAATAATAATAATAATAATAATAATAATAATATGGTATCATTCATGTACACTTCGTAATCACGTTCCTGTTAACGCATTTCGTTCAAAGCCTTTTGTTAATTAGCAGACCTGAAGAAGTTAAATGAAAGGTAAGGTCAGAGAGAGAGAGAGAGAGAGAGAGAGAGAACCTGTAGGGTGGCCCCCATTCCTCTCTTGGCGTGAAACTGGTCATTATTTGAACATGTTAGTGAATGTGATGTCACATCTGACTTTGTAACCGAATATGATGATGTGGCCGATGGAATTTGAATGGCGTGGTGTCCGGAACGCTGAGTTGAATTGTAACAGCAAATCTTGGGTTTTCTGGATTGAGATCCGAGACCTATTCCCGCTTCTTTTTAACAAATATGCTGGTTCATTAAAGATGACTTAGAAATGATAAGCTGTGAGCGCCAATCACCAAGAGGTATTTCTTGTTACATAGTCTGTGTTTTTGAGTAACCCACTAGACGTATATTACCTCCGAGTAGTTGATGAGCAGGCTTGGGTGGTTATTACTCCATCCAAATTGCCAGCCTTAGAAGTTTTGGGACATCAGATGCCTTCAGAAGCGGAAATGGATTGGCAGTCTTGAAATTGGTGGTGTTATCTATAAAGAAATGAAGCAATTATTTGTTGGTGTTCAGATGCTCACTAAGTAATATTATTCCCTTTTACATTTCCTCTGACGAAGAGTTGTAGAACTTGATGTTTGTAAATGAATAATAAAAAGAAATACTCATAAAATTCGCTAGCGCCTCATTGGCGTGGCCGGTATGGTGTTGGCGTGCCATCTCGGTGGCCACGAGTTCGGTTCTCGGGCATTCCACTGAGGAGTAAGAGATGTGTATTTCTGGTGATAGAAATTCACTCTCGACTTGGTTCGGAAGTCACGTAAAGCCGCTGACGTAAAAACACTATACAAACAAACAAACAAACAAACAAATGTTTATATTGCTCCTCATCAGTAGAGAATGTGTTTGTTTTTATTAGTCTTCATAGCTGATTCTTTGTTTTTATGAGCTAACGAGGTTTGGCCTAAGACATGGGTTGTATGTGATTGTTCGTTTATTATAGCAGTCATGTTGACGATGGTCATCATTGGGACTTATTGTTGGGTACGATTGAGGCTCGGAAAATTTCGGTATTATTTGCACATCGTTATTATGATAGACAGTTTGAACAGACACGGTTACATCAGACATATAAAATAGATTGTAGCATTTGGGTAAACGAGTCCTTTTGGTGCAGTTAAGTTTAAAGCCTAGACTCGCTATAGTAGAGTAATCGAGAGCAAGTCCTAGAGAATCTCTCGCTGTAGTCGAGAGCAAAGAACAGAGAATCTGTCACCATAGTCGAGAAGAAGGTCCAGAGAATCTCTCGACCTTGTGATGAGAGCGCCGTGACCGACGTCCTTCACGCTGAGTATTCCAGGGGTGTCATTACTCGTCAAGGTCAACTCACTGTATTCTTACCACGAGACACCAAGAATGGAAAAGTCCGCTGTCTCACTCTTGACTTGAAAGACTGACTTCGTCCTTCCAGAAATACGGTGTTTACGGTGACCCTTCGAAGAGGTCAACCATATTTTGTCTATTGGAGTTTCTTGAGGGACGCTATACCGAAAGTTTTCACTATGTTAACACATACTTTGATGCTACCTTATGATATCTATACTGTATCTTCTTCCACACCTTTGTTCCTGGTTGAAAAGGGAGAACTTCGCTTAATAATGAACCAAGGCGCGTGACTTTTTGTGGGTTGTACGAATTTCAGGAATGTTCAAGTGAGAATATCATCAGAACTTTTTTCTCGTTACAAATCAAAGTTGGAAATTTTATTGTAACCACTGGTGGTAGTGATAGTTGTAGCTCCAGGTTGCCCTTTAAAATCAGCTAGGCATTCACAATTTGATATGGTCCTTGGTATTTAAGGTTGCCTATAAATAACACACACACACATATATATATCCATATATATATATATATATATATATATATATATATATATATATATATAAAGGTTTATACATAGCATCACGTTTTTATTATACTTCGTGATCAAGTATCATATATATATATATATATATATATATATTATATATATATATATATATATATATACATACATACATACATACATACATACATACATACATACATACATACATACATACATACACACACATATACATTATACAATGTACATATATACACTCACATACATGCATATAGTATATATATATATATGGAGTGTAGTTTAAAATTCTTAAACTAAACTCCCTATACATTTTAGGTTATAGGGCTGTTCGATATTCTTCGATTAGGTCTCTTTTTTTTTTTTTTCATAATGAGATTTTGTTTCTCGAAAATTTTTTATCACAGAATTCTTATCCTAAAACTTGGGTTTTAAAGTAACGAACAGGCTGTTGTCACAACACTTCTTTCATCCGACACCTCTTATGTTGTCCCGAAGAAAAATAAATTTTCCACAATCCCGTTTATTCAACCAAACTTGAATAATTGAATCACAATTTGGTTGCCTTAAGATTCAATTAATTCCAATCAAACCACTCAAGATTGACGCATTCTTTAACTACAAGGACAAACTGCAGACGTTCATGATATCCAACATTATTTAAAAAAGAATTCAGTGCCTGGGATATCCCGGTCTTTTATGTTGGATCTTGCCGCAGGTTACTACAGATGAGATATTGTAGCCATATGGGATACAGCGTTAGAACGGGCCAGAAACTGAGTAAGCCAGGATTTTCTAATATAAAGAACCACGCCTCTATATGTCAATTCGAAGTTAACAAAAAGCATTTTTCCATTATTGGTGGTACAAGCCACAATGATGACCTAACTACCCTTGAGTCCTTATACATCAAACGGCTTGTTCCTTCTTTTATTTGAACTCTGTTTCCGCTTCTCCTCTTCATCTTCATCTCGCACAACTGAAGTCGTAGGTTGGTCATTCGTTCTTCTCCTCCTCTGAGTGGTTTGGTGAGCACTGGGGCTTTTTTACTGTAACCTTTTTAAGTTATATTAATTTTCTAAATATTTTTTTCTGTTAACTTTATTTTTAAAATAGTAAATTTTAACTATTTTTGTTATATTTACAGATTGAAGATGCCCAGAGAACATGTGCGAAAGTTTCGTGTTAATAAATTATGGCCTTTTTTATGTGTTTTTTGGACCCTGCTGTATGCCTTTTTATATCTTCTCCTGGAACCCGTATATATATTATATATATATATAATATATATATAATATATATATATATATATATATATATGAGTGTGAAATGATCTCATCTAAATAGAGTATGGTGACATTTCGTACCATTCTGCCCCTAATATTCTTCTATGAGTTTTTTTCCTCGCAATTCAACACTTTTAGAGATGCTCATGTCCCTAAGCAATACAGATCGTATTTGATTTTCAGGTCGTATTCATCGTGCACATTCTTTGAGATTTTCCACTTTCAGACAGGGGGAATTCCACTGAAGAGAACCTGTAATGGATTGACAATATCACTGTGTCTGAATACCCGAAAGTTTCAATTTCATAAATCCTATCCCCCGTATCATGTTACTTCATTCATATCTTCATTTTTAGCTTCCCCTTTACTCCTGTTTCTATGAGATTCATTTTGAGGCCGTCCTTTCTATATTTGATGCATTATGTCCAGAAACTTTTTATGATTATAAAATCCACGCGAAGGGGGAAGAGCAAATGAAACACAACATGACCCTGCAGCACCTCAACATCGACTGAAGATGCTCTTGAGTCTGACAAGTTGACCGTTTGACAAAGCCGCACAAGGGTCTCCCCAAAGGGGTGTAGTGCCGCCAATGCACCTCATGCTGTGCAATGTAGGCATTACTTAAGGTTCTTCGCAGCGTTCCATCGGCCCCTACCTGCAACTACTTTCCTTCCTTTTACTGTACCTCCTTTCATATCTCTTCCATCTTACTCTCCCACCCTCTCCTAACAATTGATTCCTAGTGCAGCTGCGAGGCTTTCCTCCTGTTACACCTTTCATACTTTTTCACTGTCAATTTCCGTTACAGCGCTGATTGGCCTTAGTTGCCCCAGTGCTTGGCATTCTGCCTAAAACCCAGAAATCATCATATTGGGGCCGTCAACAATAACTGGTATCTGCCTCATTGATAAGTTCAGTTACCGTTACCTATCAATTATGAGTGCCATAAGACTCGAAAGACTCCATTCTTTTGACTAACAAACACATGTTCACAGAAATCCTGTTTGTTCATTCGTAAAGTAACTAAGTCTAAGGGGATAACCAGTCTCGTTTCACGGGCAGAGCCAGCTCCGTTTCAGGGAATCTCTTCTCACCCCACCCCTTTGGGGTTGGGGTTGGGAAGGCAGGATGGAATCCCATTATAAACCATTTTAGGGGACCCCACCATAACCCTGCCAAGTTTCATGCCCATCGGACCAGCTGTTTGGCCGTGATTGAATGACAGACGGACGGACAGACGTGACTCACACCTATTATAGTAAGATATGAGACAAGTCAAATTTTCTTGATCAACAAAGTCTGTGAGATTGGAATGTTTAAATTCCGTATAGTGTGAAACTCGTCAATTTTCTGAAATATGCGTGTTGCTCTGTAGTTATTTAATACGGTCATCCTTTTTTCATGTGTGCATTTGCTGTGACTTCCAGTTCTCGGTCATTGTGCATTGCTTCCTCATTCCATATTCCGGAAAAGTCTAGTTAGTATTTGAGATGTCATTCCATTTTCTTGTCAAATCATCAGTGCAGTCAGTCAGTCGTTCCATCATCCATCCCAGCGGTGTGCTTCCCATCTCGCTAGGCTTCATTGTTGATTCCAAGATTAATAGAGAACAGGGTTAGACCGTCCCGTTGTTACTGCCATATTTGTGACGTCATTGGTAGGTGCCCATAAAAGAAAACAAATAAATTGAGGGTCACAATAGGCATTGTTTGCCCACACCCATTCTCTATCTCTTTCACGACCTTGAGTGAGAGGTCCCCCCGTTCATCTCCAGGTACTGGAAGAGAGTTTCTTCGTTCTTCACTCTGGTGGGGTCAAATACTGACTGATGACATTTTTTTTTACCCGAACCTCAGTCAGATCAGCCACGTGACGTCATGCGCGAGATTGTCCTATTTTGATCAGAAGCTGTCTAACCAACGCCTTCTTGAATTCAAGATGGCGATGGTCTAACCCGGTATTCTATTAATCCTGGTTAAATCCGGGTCTTCAACCCACGATTTCACGCCTCTGTCCATCTGGGTCTTCATTTGCGTCGGTTATAGCGTTCATATTAGCTCCGCTGTCTCTTATTCTTGACCTCGCAAATGTGTCCCGCCCTGCGTTGCCCTTCTCCTGATGTTGGTGACCCTTCCCTCGCTTTGACAGGCGTTTTCCCCTCTCATTTCACCCGTGGCATTGGGTCGAAATTCAGCCGGATCAGTCCTTTCCAACACCGGCAGCGCGACGCGCCAATCAGTTCAGCATACTGAAAGGACGACGGGACAGGCCTGGCTGGACAGGACTGGCATCAACAGCCCCCACACACGATAAAGACTGACCGGTTCGTGCCAGTCGCCATGAAATCAGCGTGCCAGTCCCGTACGTGTATGGCTGTTACCAAAGCCGCTCACTGAGCACTTCATTAAGTCCCTGGCTATGTCGGTGCCATCCGCCTGTTTATCCCGACTGAACCGACTCGGCCTTATCGCTTCTTGCGGGATAATGTATTTATAGTACGAGATAATTACAGACAAAGATGTCAGTGTCTTGTGTTTTCTGTATTCATTAAATTGAGACGTTTTCGATGCTCGAGAGGGGAATGAATGTGTACGGGTGACGGATGTTCATTCGCATTTCATGTTTCTTCTCTTTTTAATGCTGACGGCATTTGCTACAGTTTTATTTAACCTTGAGTTAATCGCCATTCAAGTACTTAACTTCTAACTCAAGTTCGGTCCCATTCATCTCTGGGTTTCTCCTTGGGGTGGCTCCCTCCATCCCTCCCTCCCTTCCCTCACTCACTTGATTGGTTCCTGTGAGGGTCTTATTTTGCGAGGATGCAGGGGCGCTTTCGTTCCCTTTATCGGGTCTCATCGTCCCCACATAAAAGGCTCTATATAGCGGAGGCTGTCATGGCTTCGCAAGCACTGATTGCCAGCACCTTCCTGTTGTATTCTGATTTAAATCATCACTACTGTAATATCGCAACAATAGTCATACTCATGGTGGTGTTGCTGTAGTTTGGTATTTCGCTCTGGACTGGTATTGTTTCATTTATTTATTAACATTTTCCCTGTATCAATCTTTTTCAACAAACAGATCTTCGGCATAGATCTCATCTGTTGATGTCCCTTAGGTGGGGTAGTGCCATCAATGCAGCTCATGCGGTGCACTGTAGGCTTGACATTAGGTTTTTTGCAGCGTGCCTTCGGCCCCTAGCTGCAACCTCTTTTCTTCCTTTTACTATACCTCCGTTCAATTTTTCTTTCTACCATCTTACTTTCCACCCTCCCCTAACAATTGACTCATAGTGCAACTGCTCTGAGGTTTTCCTCCTGTTATACCTTTCAAACATTTTACTGTCAATTTCTGTTTCAGCGCTGAATGACCTCATAGGTCCCCTTACTTGGCCTATGCCCTAAATTCTACATTCAATTGAATTTAATTTAACGTTTATGTTGTATTCTCGTCAGGCACAGTTGCTTAGGCATAAAAACGTCACTGATGAGAAAAACCACTTTCTGCGAGTTGTACATCCTTCTTGTTTACAGTTTAAAGCTTACTCTTCCGCTGGCGGTTGTTAATAACATGCCCCGAGATTTGATTCATAAATGAGCATATACCTGATCGCTGCTTAACACTGACCTCCCTCGCTGCCTATACAGTCGAAAGTGGCGTTGCTGCGCTTGACTGACAGACTCAGTTTCGTCAATCCTCCAGTGCTTGACGAATGCTGGACCCACTTGGTGGGTCCTGGACGAATGTTTCAACTTGATCCTCAGATGTTTGTCGGTTCCAGTCCTTCGTCGTCTTCCTTTTGCCTTACTAGTCTAAACTCTGCTCTTCTTCGGCCTATTGTTGCGAGACCATTGAGATTTAGACATTTTTAATTCATAATTTTTATCTTGAGTAATTTCTGTGTTTGTTTTAGATGTAATATCCCAACATGACCATTAATATGATTTGATACCTTGGGATTACGAGGTAAATTTGCCATCTTTTTGAAGGAAGGCCTTTACGCAGTCAT
>NC_087217.1:30069136-30171636 GCF_015104395.2 Macrobrachium nipponense | reverse complement strand
AATATATATATATATATATATATATATATCTATATATATATATATATTATATATACATATCTATATATATTATGTATATATATATATATATATATTATATATATGATATATATATATATTTTACATAAGGGCCGGAGCTGGAGCTCAAAGAAGATATATTCCTGAAGGGAAGTAGTAGGGAAAGGCATCCCTCATCTTTCAACAGTTTATTCATGCCGACGTTTTCGCGACGATTCCAGGTCGCATTTTCAAGGCTAAAAATATATATAAGTTTTACGAACATTAATAATTGATCTAATTTAATTTACATTAAAAAAAAAAATGTCATGGCAACAGCTCTCAATTACAGTAAAAAGTTAAAGGTAAAAGTTTGAAAAGTTAAAAAAGTTAAAATTGAACAGCACCTTCAAAGTCAGACATATTTAAAAGTACAGGACTTCACTAAAATTTCAGAAACACCTACCTATACAAAAGAAAGAGTAAAACTGACACAATATAGGTAAAAATACAGTGAGGCAGACCAGCTGCCCAAACTAGGCTATGAACAATTTTACAGAGGACGTTTGGGTATTTAACGACGGTACAGTCTTTTTAATAATGATAGATTCTAAAATTGTCAGGTTGTTGTTGTTCCGCAGTTGGCCCAAGATAGAAAAATCCTTGCTGTCAATATATGTTTTTACATGTTTTTGAGTGATTCCGTATATTGGATTGTTCTGGATTTGAAAACCTACTACCTGTTCTATGGCTTATGCCCCTGTGGGAATCAATTCGAACCTTCAACAGCCTCCTCGTGCATCCCACATATGTCCCGTGATCACATCTTCGGGCAAGTATATTTATATACGACGCTGGACGAAAGCAGAGGACTGAGTCGGTCTTTGACTCTAAACAGCGATCCAATGGTTAAGGGAGGGATTTTTGGGGATAATTTTCAAGTCCACAGCCGGAAACATCTTTTGGAATAGTATGTGCATGTTCTCCTAAAGGTATCATCATGCAAGAAAGGGAAACTTGCAAAACATCTTTAGTCTCGATACAGTAGGATACCGTGTTGAATGCACCATTTTCTCTGTCAGCAGTTTGTTAGAGATCTGAAAAAAAGTCGTGAAGGAAAACAATTATTATTAAAATATTTCACCAGAAAGGATATTTCGTCGTGAAAGCTATCCAGTTTGATGAGTGAGTATAAGCTCTATGGAGGAGGGTTAAAATAGAGTTCCGTTTAAAATTAAAGAAACACGAACTATAAAAAAAATTCATTCCCAAAAAAAACAAAGATAATGTGTTTTTTTCTATACACACCTGTGTAAAAGCCTGAGTCATCTCTGGAAACAATAAGATCAAGGGAAGGGAAGCCTGTTATTTACCTCTTTCTCCATAGTAAACCTTATGTTTGGATGTTGTCGGTTGACGAAACTCCAGATAAAATAGGGGAAGGAACTAATGGGACATTCATCCATTATACGCTCATCCAGGGAGCACATAAAGATGTTAGCAAAAATTGGACCCAATGGTGATCCCATGGCCATCCCTTCAGTCTGCTTATATAAAAATGCCATTGAAAACAAAGGGCGTGTCCAGCACGGCCAGTTTCTAAAAGTTGTTTAAAAAAACGCTCTACTAAAATTATTAAAGATTGCATCTTGATCAGGAAAAAGTTTGTAATATTATTTCAATAGTTTCTCCTACCGGGACGTTAGTAAACAAGGATTCAACGTCTAAGCTTACCATATATAAATCTGAGTCCTGTCTGAGAATGTCCTCTTTGAACTTGGTGGAATTGGTTATCAAAAAGATTGTTTTTTGTTAAGGGCTCTAACAAGGGAACAAGAAATTTGGCTAATTTATAGTGAGGCGTATTCTGCGAGGAGAGGATTGGCGTAAGGGAACTCCATCTTTGTGGATTTTGGGGAGACCATATAAAATACCATATGGATGATCCAGTGGAAAAAATAAGTCTTGGTAAGTGTTATCATTAATTACGTTATTTTGTTTGATGTGTTCGTAAAAATCTATTAATTTTTATCCTCTGCTTTGAAAATGTTGTAATAGTCAGGTACGCCTATCCTTTCAAATTTCGTCTGATCATTTAAAATATCTCCCATCTTATTTAAGTATTCATTTTGTTCATGAAAACTTACCTGTCAGATATATATATAGCTGTATTTTCTGAAGTCCGACCAGAAATTCAAAAACTTCCGGCACACACAGTGGTCGGCCAGGTGGTTAGTACCCATTCCCGCCGCTGGGAGGCGGGTATCAGGAACCAGTCCCATTTTCTATTTCATAATTTTTCTGTCGCCGGTGCTGGAAACACCTGTTTTCAGTACCTCCGTCTTAGGATTTTGGAAACTTCATGGCCGCTAAATATCCTAATTGTCTTTTGATTTATTGACTTGGATTTGTGGCTAGGCAGACGCTATCTTAAATTGTTTTTGAATATGATTCATTTTGTTTATCTGAATCTAGTTAGGCTAGTTTCAGAGGGTGTTGTCTGCTAAGATAGGGTGTGGCTACCGAAAGCTTCGGTAGTTCCGCACTCGATATGCACGAGGGCTATGTGTCCTTGCTTCTTTGTTGAGGATTTGTCATGTAAGGAGTGTGAGACTTTGTCTAATTCCATAAGGAAGACGTATGAATTTCATATGTACGCAATTAATCAGTAAAAAAAACAAAGTCAGGGTAGGCTAACTACCTGTAGACTATTTTGCCTAACCCTGTTTAGTATGGCCTACGGGCTATAAATATGTCTCGTGAGGTAATGCCCTTACGTTATAGATTCCATCTGTATCTTGGAATCTAAGGTGCTCGCTCTCCTATCATTGTGGTGAAAAGTGCTACTTCTGTAGTTGTTACTCCTAACCCTGTAATGTTGCCTTCGGGCCCTAAACAGTTTCTGTAGAGGGTATTGACCTTTCTCTGATACTCTATCGATTCGTAAACTTAGAATCGAAAGTGCTGGCTTTGGAGAGCAAAAACGTGAAGTGGCTAAGTGCAGTGACAGTGCCCCTTGTGTAGTGGAGGGTGCGTCAGATCGGCCTTATTTCGCCTCTAGGCGGGACCTCTGCTTGACTCCAGGAAAACAGGGAGAGAGCATGTCGAAAGCCGAAGGAGGGTTACGAGGAACTCCCACCGATCTGACGTGCCTTCGGCAGACCTGAAGTTACTCCCAGGCTGCCAAAGTGCGTGCACGAATCCTGAAGGATTGCTTCTCGTCCTCCGAAGCGTCCTCCCTGCGCAGGGTTTGGAGCTTTCGGAAGGACTCGCGCCCTTCTAAATAGAAGCTTTATAGAAGAGGACGTTTCACGTCCTCTCTCTCTCTATCGTCATGCGTTTGCAGTGAGAAGTAAGAAGGCGAACGTCGCCTGAACTCGTGTACGTCTTTCCACCGAGAAAAGGGAAAGCAAGTCATATTAGCAGGACGCTTTTGAGCGCGGACGTCCTAGCTTTGTTGCTGTGAGAATAAGAAGGCGTTCCCCTCTCGCCCCCGCGTATTCTCACACGATCAACCCTTCACCTGAGACTGCTTCGTGCAGTCGGTTTTCTCTCCGAGATGTTTCCTTAATGCTCTTCCCTGAAGGCAGTTTCGCTTGCATTGACGCCTGTCAGGAGCGTGACGCTTTTTCTGCACGTTTTTTTTTGACGCTCGGCTTGGACGGGAACGTTCGGATGGACGCCAGGCGCGCGCGCGGGTGCACGCCAAGCGCGCACCAGTAAGACGCCGAGGCCGAGCGCACGCCAGTGGATACCGAGCGCGAGCGGCGCGCCGAGGAGTGCTCGCTGCTCGCCAGTGGACGCCGAGCGGGCGCGCCGAGAGTGCTCGCTGCTCGCCAATGGACGCCGAGCGTGCTCGCTGCTAGTCAGTGGACGCCGAGCGCGCACGCCAGGTGTGTCGCCTGGCTGAACGTTTCTGTTGAAGTCTTCAAGCTGATTTGGGCCTAAAGATTTTTTACCTAAACTTCGGTGATCCCTTCTACATCGCCTGCGAAGAATGTGAAGTAAGCAGTGCTTCGGAGAAGAAGCTTAAAGTGAAAAAGGCAACTTCGTTTTTTCGAAAACCCAGCAAGACCACGGGTTTCGTGAAATTATAGAGGTCTTTGTCAGTAATATTGCTTTTCGTAAAGTCCAGGATTGGATGGAGTTATGGAAAGCTCAAGGGAAAGATCTCTTTTGCTCTACCGCAGTCAAAGACTTTTGCGGTAAGGCAGCTATGGGTTATGTAAAAGCTCGACGTCCTGCACGTCAGGACTCTCGGCTACGTTTCAGTAGGATTCTTGCAAAGGCACTCATCAAAAGGAGGAAAGCGCAAGACAGGATTCCTTTGCCATACTGCCAATAAATTTTGATACGGGAGAGGGAAGTGGTGGGTTGGAGAGTTTCTTCCTCTTCCCAGGATAATTTTGCAAGCTTTTTAGCCCATCTGAAAGGGCTTTTCAGATGATAGATTTTGTTAGTTCCTAGTCGGGACTTACGCTGCCGAATTGAACATCGTCGTTCTACCTGTTCGTAAGCCGTTCTCTTAAACAGGATTCTTGCCCCTTCCTCGTTTGAGACGGGAAATCGAAAATAAATGCTCGGACTTCCTGGATTACGTTTTGTCAATTCAGTGAATTTCCCACCATTGACAATAATACTATCGTTTTTTCAAGTAAGTGGTATCCCCTCATTGACAAATTATCTCTCGTTTTTTGTTTTGGGTTCCCCTTGCGTAAATTTTTGTCCGTAAATGGGTTAGTTCTCATTGACAAACTTCTCATTAACTTTATATTGCGTAAGCGGATAAGCTCTTATTGACAAGATTCGGAAGAGCTCTCATTCATCATTCGCAGACTCGTACAAGAAAATAGACTTGTAGACTACGTCAATGAACGCTTATGTCCAATAACATAAGAAGCTTGAGCTGTCCGCTTCAATTCTCTTGAGTTTTGTTTATGAAACTTGCCTGTCAGATATGTATGTAGCTGTATTTCCGAATTCATTTGCTTATAGTATATATGTCTGCAGGTAAGTATGAAAAAACTTTATTGCAATATTAATATCATATTTTTGCCTTGCGTTTATTTTACTACTGGTTGGCTCAAGTCATATACGCTTGCTGTAGTTACCTCTTCGGATGGCAACCGAGAGGTCTATTGTCTATTAATTTAAGGACATTTAATCGTTACTCCCTGCAGCCTTCCAGGAGTTTACCGATTATCTTTTACCGTTGTATGGTAGTGTGATGGGACGACACAAACGCATCTATATATTTAGCGTTTTTTTGGTTTCTGTTTCCTTCTTTATACCAGCTTGAGAGTCTTTATGCTAAAATTACGGACATATTTCTTCGTAGAATAGGGTAGCTGGCAACCCAGGCATAAAGTTAAGAGACGACGACTCGTAAGCTCCCTGCTGCTGTCACCAGGGTTGCCAAGTTGGCAACTTTGGTGCCAAAATCATGAAAGTTGGCAACTTTCTGAGGTGGTTGGCAACAGAATTTTGTGGTTGGCAACTACTACCGAAATTGGCAACTTGTTGGCAACTTTCGGTTATCAACAATATATTGTTTGCTTTTCTGACGATTGTTGCAAAATTCTACTGCAAAGTCCACAATTATGCTTTGCCGCTTACCATCACGCCAGAATAGTTTGAAATTAATTTCTTTGCCAATACAAAGGTCAAACCTCCACTCTGACCTGAGTAATCAAGAATTAAGAACGACGTTTTTGCCGCCACAGCCACGTTTGTTGTGTTGTGTTGGAGAGTTGCTGTGATATTTGCTTGATTTCATAGAGTTATAAGTGATATTAGTTACGATTTATTGTTGTGTCTGTGTGTATAGTATCTCCTTTCTCGATAACACGATCATAAAAATTTACGTAGACCGATAAGGGAGTATGCCTTTTTTGTCGGTTTACGCATCTTATGACGTTTGAATTATAGGGCCTATCTTATATTCAACTGTTTTATTTTGGTTCTTGTGTTTATTCTTGTTTTTTGTTGCTGCTTTTATAGTGCTTGTAGTGTCTTCCAAATTTTTCATATGGTATCCTAACATTGCAGAATAAACATAGGCCTATTCATAAAATATGGCGCAAAGAATTATCCGCCTACTCTTACTGAAATTTAGTAATGCTTCAATCAAAAGTAATCGAGGGTCTTTATGAATATTGTCTGCGCTAGAAATATTCTCCTAACAACAAAAGAGAGAGAGAGAGAGAGAGAGAGAGGGGAGAGAGAGAGAGGAAGAAGGAAGAGAGAAGAGAGAGAGAGAGAGACGAGAGAGAGAGACTCAATGAACTCAATAAGAATGCCCCCAAAACCCAAATGAAATCATGGGCTACTCGCAGTCGCAGACTGGTTTGGATCATCTCATACATAACTTTCAGCTGTCATACATTTTTCTAATTCTAATCTTATGATGCCTTCCTACCATAGCCTTCATTCTCATAGAAACACTACAGCAGCCTTATATTTACTCGTCACAGCAATATAATTTATCCCTTTAGTAAATATATTTTCAGTATAGTTCATTGATTGAAAGCAGTTTGATAGTTGGTGTAAGGCTGAGACAGTCCTAAGATTGGCCATCCACGCATATGTGTGTATGTAATCTTCTTTATAAGTGTACATTCCACTGTATACTTATACATTATATATCGTGGAGTTGAAGTTTTCAACTTGTAAACTACTATATAATAAAAAAAAAAACAAGATATACTACCCTATTTCCAACAGATACGGTTAGAAAACCATTTGCAATAAGAAATTGACGTGTAGGCCCCATGCCCTGTCATTGTCTCAAAAAATATAAGAATTTTATGTATAGGTCTATGCCTTGACATTGTCTCAAAATATAAGAATTTTATGTGTAGGTCTATGCCTTGACATTGCCTCAAAATATAAGAAATTTTTGATGTGTAGGCCTATCCCGTCATTGCCTCAAAATATATGAATTTGGCGTGTAGGGTTATGCCCCCCCTATCATTGGCTCAAATATGGAATTTCACGTGTAGGCTTATGCCCTGTCATTTTCTCAAAATATAAGAATTTGATGTGTAGGCTTATGCCCTGTCATTGCCTCAAAATATAAGAATTTGAACGTATAGGCCCAAAGCCCTGTCATTGCCTCAAAATATAAGAATTTGACGTGTAGGCCTATGCCCTGTCATTGCCTCAAAATATAAGAATTTGACGTGTAGGCCTAAGCCTGTCATTGACACAAAAGGTATTTCAACAAAATCCATAGACTCCCACTACTGTTTATTTATCTCATCCTCACTGGTAGCTAATAGATAGATAGGTAAAACTTAATGTGATAACACATTTGAATTTTGGCAGGAATAATGGAAAATCAGCTGTTGTTACTTCTTGGGGCTTGGGGCGTGAAGGGGGGGGGGGACAGTTGCCCCCCCCCCTAAATGACACCCCTTACTGAGATAATAAATGCAAATCGAAAAACTACTATTTGTATCAGTTACAAAATTTCAACACAACGATTATGATACCTTGTGAAATTCAGTTTTTCTCTCATTTATGGCAAAATGCACAGGTAAACTAGAGAGAAATGCATTAAGGAAGGATGTTTTTGGCTAAATTAATCAAGGGTTATTAGTGGAAAAGGGAGGTTGGCAACTTTTGGCAACTTTTCTAGCAATCATTGGCAACTTTTAGCCATGAAAATCTGGCAACCCTGGCTGGTCACTGTCCTCTCCGCCAGTCCAAACGATGGCAGTACCAGCTCGTTCGCTGTCATGCGCTGTAGTTACGTCTCTCTCGTCCTGCGGGATTGGACTGACTAACCGTATCTCTGTGCTGGGCAGTTACGTCTCTCTCTCCTGCGGGATTGACTGACTAACTGTATCTCTGCCCTCAATCACGGACTTAGCCTTAGATTGAGGGGGATTTCTTACATGAATGAATAAACATTGCATTCGTTTTGTGCCTTACTATGTTCTCAGAGATATCTCTTACTCTTTTCGGTGCTCGTTACCGCACGGTATGAGGACTACGAGTCTACCGCAACATTTCACTATTATATGCTCTCCTGCTTAGGCAAAGCGCAGCCTTTTTAGGGAAGTAAACATACTGTGTGAGGGAATGGATGAGCTTGCTGGGACCATTTCCTTCCTAAAGGGAAGTTTGTTTCCCTGAATAGACTGCAATTGTTCAGACCTTCTACAGTTTTTTGCCTACCGGGAAACTTGAAATTTTATTAAAGACCTAGGAATGATTCTGACATCTCTCTCGGTGCGTTAAGTATCACTTGAGGTGATAGAAAGAAGGTGCCGGACATCTGGAGATGGGTTTCAGATGTCCTGGATCATAATCTGAAAGAAGTGGAAGCAATTCTGTCGTCCCTCCAGTCCTGGAAACGAGTTTTTGGAACCAGTGGTCCATATCAACTCTGATCTTTCCACAGCTCTCTCATATCTTAGGGAAGTATTCTTCTCTCGGTCCCTGTTCGGGTTTACGAGAAAGAAGCCTATTTATAAAAACAAACAGACGTAGAATGTAACGATCCTCTAGAGGTTCGTTACAGGATTGCAAAAGTCCGTACGAATCGTCTCGATCGACGGCAGCAACTACTGACTTCCGATCCCGAGTGGAATCTTTCTTTAGAAGTAGTTGAGAGTTATGGAGACTTTAGGAACGTCCTTTCATACATCTCTTCGCTATGATATTGGAACAGGGATGGATGTTTAGTCTCTTTCCCCTTTTCAAAAAAAACGCTTAGGAAATGTAATAAAGATGATTTATACCATCACAGGAGCGACAATGACGCTAATCGCCCCATGTTGGCCTTCAAGATCCTAGATTCACAGAGGTCCACGTCCTTCCAAGGACCTTTTCCGAGAGAGTCGGTCTACTTTATCAACGAAAGGTACCTTATAAACCTCTCCACTCTGAGTCTGACTACGTTTCAGACTATCGAGATGTGACAGCATAAGATTGCCGTCTTCCCTTTCCGGTTTGAAGAAATGGGATAAGCTGGCAGTCACAACTATTAAAGAATACGCAAATATGTTGTTGACGGCCTTTGGGCTTCAGAGATTTGCCTTCTGTCAAACAACAAAGCCCTTCACGATCTTTGAGTTCTGTGGAATCTCGAAACTCCGCTCACCATCTACTTTTTATTTTGTCTCACTGTTTTCTCGGAGTCAGACACTCGTGCGAGATCAGGAGACACATAGTAGCCCTGAGTTTCTTGTTGACGAAGTCGGTTGCGTTTACCACACCCCCGATGATCGTTTAACAATGAGACCAGGTTGGACTGTCAGGCATTCGTCCTTCGGGACTGAATCGCCTTTTTGCTCCTCGCTCCTTCTCCTGGCACCAGAAGCTCGAGTCAGGAGTGGGCTCAGGGAAGTTGATTCGCATTAACGACGTGGGGTTTGCGTTTCATACCCCAAGGTTTTGCTTAGCTTGAATCGCCCAGGCAGTCCAGACACTCATCCTTCAGCGAAGAATATGGTGCCTTATATGGTCTTCAGGGTACAGCCTTGCTGTCCTTGATGCGTCTGACTGGTCAACTGGTCGGTCACCTGACTTTAGTACAGACTGACTGAACTGTGCATGTTCCAGATCGAAGCTTTCAATATGGAACTTAGACATAGTCTGAAGTTCTTGATGTCAAAGCATTCGAACATCTCCTTCCTGTTAACTTCTTGCACGTGATCAGGAAGGCCCGTTCTAACCACCCTAGATACGACAAAGAGGGTTAGTGAGGTTTTCAGCCATCGTCAGAAGTTTTGGCATTAGAGAACAACAAGGCGGGTGAGCGTTCTCTAAGCCTTCCGTTGTGGCCTAAGAATGGAAACCCGTCTTGTTCTTGGGCCAGGAGCTTGGAATCAAGGATGGCACAAGTTATTGGGCAGGAGCCAGAGAGAGTCCTGTGCCCTGTCAGGTCTCTCAAGTTTTATCTACATAAAACTCAAGAAAGTCGAAGTCGTACGGACAATCTGCAGTGTTCCGAAAAGACCAGACTTGCCCATATCGAAGAACCCACCCCTGGCTTTATGTTAAGGAGTTCTTTCAAAAGCTCCTTCATTGTGTTGGCACAAAGATTTGAAATCTTTTGATTTGATGGCTCACGAGGGTGAGGGCGCGGCCTCGGAAGCATTTCAACAGAGCATGGCACTCAGCAACATCCTGAGTAACCAGTGTTTTAGCGAAGCAACTCTGTGTTCAATTCACACTCCCTGCATAGATGTGAAGATGGCATATGAGATCTGCTGCTCGCTAGGGCCATTACGTGTCTGCAGACACAATCTTGGGGGCAAAGTAGTATCCACTCATCCTATCCTGTAGAAAATGGTTAGGAGAGCTCTTAATTAGTAGTTGAGTCGCCGACAACGGTGACTTCTTAACTCTTAGCCTTAGTTAACACACCTTAACTTTCTTTGGCTAGGTTGGTCAGGTGGTGATATATATTTTTATATATATATTTTATTTTACTTCTTAGCCTCATGGTATGGTCAATATGGTCTAGTCACGTCGTGGTCTCGCCCCTGTTGACAGATCATCTGGAGTGCACCAGCTATATAGGTCTCTACCTCGCTGGCAACTCTAGTAGCACAAGCAGACCTTACGTGGCAATAACCACGAAGCCAGCAATGCTAACAGGTGGAACCAAGATGTAAATCATCTGCATGCATTTGTTTTCCCCAAAAATCCTTCTATTCTGTTTTTCCCTTCCCACCTCCAACGGTGGGATTCAGCTATATATATATCTGACAGGTAAGTTTTCATGAACAAAATGATATTGTTATGATACAATAAAGTTTGTTCATACTACCTGGCAGATATATATCCTGCAATATATATAATTAAGTACCCACCCACCTCCCCTCAGGGGACAGTGGAAATAAAAATTATGAATAGAAAATGGGACTGGTTCCTGATACCCGCCCTCCAGCGGCGGGGGGAAGGGGATGGGTACTAACACCTGGCCGACCACTGTGTGTGCCGGAAGTTTTTGAATTTCTGTCGGACTTCAGAAAAATACAGCTATATATATCTGCCAGGTAAGTATGAACAAACTTTATTGTATCATAACAATATCATTTTTGTCCAGAATGACAAGACCCTTACCTTTATCTGGTTTTATTATTATGATGTCCTCCTCTTTCGCCAGGCTTTTTATAATATTGAAGTCGTCCTTGCTGAAAAAACGGCATCCATCTCGATTTTAATTGTTAAATACGCGAGGGTGGGCTAGTGATGAGATCTAGGACTGTAGAATACTCAAATCGGTGTCGAAGGGCAAATCCTTAATACGGTGAAAGAGCGATTCATTGGTAAAAAGAACTGTTGGTAGTTTAGGTTTGAAAATTAGGTAAACAAAAATCCAACCCCAAGGACAGCAAGAATTCTTCCCTTTTGATAAAAAAAATCCTTTTTGAGAAGTTAAAAACAGTGCACAAACTTTTGCAAAACTTAGGAACAACAACACCTAATCTTGCCAATTTCCTATTGTGTCTCTCGATAACCTCCTTGTTAAAATTAAATATAGTTTTGTTAAAAAGCCGGGTAAAAATAATTTATCTAACAGTGACAGGGAATCATGAACAGCTGTTTTATGAAAATAATTGACCAGGTTTTTTTAAACGTATTCTACGTTTCTTGTGTTTACATGTAATTTCTAGTTCAAGGAGACGTCTAGTTTGCATCAGCATAAAACTCGGAATGATATAACGAAGCCTTATACACTTTAAACCTAACAAAGTTTGGAATGACATTGTTTAACTGACAATACTGTAAAAATTCCAAGTCTAGTTTGGTCTTTTCATACTTTTTCGTGAGTTTCTCCAATTTCCTACATTCACTCAGCAACTGTAAACCGTACCGTCTTCTTATAAGTTCTTGAAAATGGTTAATTCCTCTTGATCTCAGACGAAGAAGGAAGAGAATTGCGAAGAAAAAGCTGTTGACATCCATTCCGGTTCGTATATTTAATTTTAACAAGGAGGTTATCGAGAGACACAATAGGAAATTGGCAAGATTAGGTGTTGTTGTTCCTAAGTTTTGCAAAAGTTTGTGCACTGTTTTTAACTTTTCTCAAAAAGGGATTTTATCAAAAAGGTAAGAACATTCTTGCTGTCCTTGGGGTTGGATTTTTGTTACCTAATTTCAAACCTAACTACCAACAGTTCTTTTTACCAATTGAATCGCTCTTTCACCACCGTATTAAGGATTTGCCCTTCGACACCGATTTGAGTATTCTACAGTCCCAGATCTCATCACTAGCCCATCGCGTATTTAACAATTTAAAATCGAGATGGATGCCGTTTTTCAGCAAGGACGACTTCAATATTATAAAAAGCCTGGCGAAAGAGGAGGACATCATAATAATAAAACCAGATAAAGGTAAGGGTCTTGTCATTCTGGACAAAAATGAATACTTAAATAAGATGGGAGATATTTTAAAATGATCAGACGAAATTTGAAAGGATAGGCGTACTGACTATTACAACATTTTCAAAGCAGAGGATAAAATTAATAGATTTTTACGAACACTCAAACAAAATAACGTAATTAATGATAACACTTACCAAGACTTATTTTCCACTGGATCATCATATGGTATTTTATATGGTCTCCCCAAAATCCACAAAGATGGAGTTCCCTTACCCCCCAATCCTCTCCTCGCAGAATACGCCTCACTATAAATTAGCCAAATTTCTTGTTCCCTTGTTAGAGCCCTTAACAAAAAACAATCTTTTGATAACCAATTCCACCAAGTTCAAAGAGGACATTCTCAGACAGGACTCAGATTTATATATGGTAAGCTTAGACGTTGAATACTTGTTTACTAACGTCCCGTAGGAGAAACTATTGAAATAATATTAGACAAACTTTTTCCTGATCAAGATGCAATCTTATAATTTTAGTTTTAGAGCGTTTTTTAAACAACTTTTAGAACTGGCCGTGCTGGACACGCCCTTTGTTTTCAATGGGCATTTTATTATAAGCAGACTGAAGGGATGGCCATGGGATCACCATTGGGTCCAATTTTTGCTAACATCTTTATGTGCTCCCTGGAGGAGCGTATAATGGATTGAATGTCCCATTAGGTTCCTTCCCCTATTTTATCGGTGTTTCGTTGACGACACGTTCGCCTTGTTTCGGTATGAATGCCGCAGATCCTTTCTGGAGTTCGTCAACCGACAACATCCAAACATAAGGTTTACTATGGAGAAAGAGGTAAATAACAGGCTTCCCTTCCTTGATCTTATTGTTTCCAGAGATGACTCAGGCTTTTTACACAGGTGTGTATAGAAAAACACATTTACTGGTTTGGGAATGAATTTTTATAGTTCGTGTTTCTTTAATTTTAAATTTTAACGGAACTCTATTTTAAACCCTCCTCCATAGAGCTTATACTCACTCATCAAACTGGATAAGCTTTCACGACAAAATATCCTTTCTGGTGAAATTTTAATAATAATTGTTTTCCTTCACGACTTTTTTTCAGATCTCTAAAACAAACTGCTGACAGAGAAAATGGTGCATTCAACACCGGTATGTACTGTATCGAGACTAAAGATGTTTGCAAGTTTCCCTTTCTTGCATGATGATACCTTTAGGAGAACATGCACATCCACTATTCAAAAGATGTTTCCGGCTGTGGACTTGAAAATTATCCCCAAAAATCCCTTAACCATTGGATCGCTGTTTAGAGTCAAAGACCGACTCAGTCCTCTGCTTTCGTCCAGCGTCGTATATAAATATAACTTGCCCGAGATGTGATCACGGGACATACGTGGGATGCACGAGGAGGCTGTTGAAGGTTCGAATTGATTCCACAGGGGCATAAGCCATAGAACAGGTAGTAGGTTATCAAATCCAGAACAATCCAATATACGGAATCACTCAAAAACATGTAAAACATATATTGACAGCAAGGATTTTTCTATCTTGGGCCAACTGCGGAACAACAACAACCTGACAATTTTAGAATCTATCATTATTAAAAATACCCAAACGTCCAATCTGTAAAATATTGTTCATAGCCTAGTTTGGGCAGCTGGTCTGCCTCACTGTATTTTTACCTATATTGTGTCAGTTTTACTCTTTCTTTGTATAGGTAGGTGTTTCTGAAATTTTAGTGAAGTCCTGTACTTTTAATAATGTCTGACTTTGAAGGTGCTGTTCAATTTTAATTAACTTTAAACTTTTTAACTTTTACCTTTTACCTTTTACTTTTACCTTTTAAACTTTTTAACTTTTTACTGTATTGAGAGCTGTTGCCATGACATTTTTAATGTAAATTAAATTAGATCAATTATTAATGTTCGTAAACTTATATATATTTTTAGCCTTGAAAATGCGACCTTGAATTCGTCGCGAAACGTCGGCATGAATAAACTGTTGAAAGATGAGGATGCCTTTCCCTACTACTTCCTTCGGTATCTTTATATATATATATATATATATATATATATATATATATATATATATATATATATATATATATATATATATATATATATATATATATATTATATATATATATATATATATATATATATATATATATATATATATATATGATATATTATATATATATATATATATATATCTATATATATCTATATATATATATATATATATTATATATATATATATATATATATATATATATATATATATATATATATATATATATATATATATATATATATATATATACCTATATATATATATATATATATATATATATATATATATATATATATATATATATATATATATATATATATATATATATATATATATATATATATATATATATATAGGTATATACTATATATATATATATGATTATATATATATATATATCTATATATATATCATATATATATATATATATAGTATATATATATATATATATATATATTATATATATATATATTACACATATATATATATATATATATATATACACACATATATATATATATATATAGTATATATATATATATATATATATATACACATATATATAGATATATATTATATATATATATATATATATACTATATATATATATATACTATATATATATATATCTATATATAGTATATCTATTATATATCTGGCTAGGTTCGACGTCTAAAACGCTCATCTGGCAGAAGAAATATTACACCAAAAATGCAAAATAATCAAGATTTGAAGGATTTTTTTGATGAAAAATGCAATAAGAATGCAGTTTACATAGTTTTCAATGCACCCAAAGCATTAAAAGTAAGGTTTTCTTAGGATTTTTGACCATGTTCCGGCTTACAACGATTTTCGTGTAACAACGTGTCTCAAGAACGGAACCCCCGTCGTAACCCGGGGGCTGCTGCCTGTGTGTGTGTGTGTATATTATATATATATATATATATATATATATATATATATATCTATATATATATATATTATATAATACATATATCATATATATATCTATATCTGTATATATATTATCGATCTGTTCGAGTGAGAACAGACTGGGAATGGAAGTGATGAGTGGTTTTGAGAACTATGCAATGAGCTCTGGAACTGATGTAGTTCGATTCTTGAATGAGGTGTTTACTCTTTTATATTAGGAAACTTGAAAATTGAAGGGAATATCTGCTTCGTGTTTGATCAAGGATTTGAGAATGACTCGATTCTATGTAATGGGGGCAGGATGTGGTTTGGTGTCTGATTTCTTTTAGTCTCCCTCACGAAGAAAGATCACATCTCCACACACAATGATCAGTGATATAAACCCGGCCTTCTCTCTATTATCTCAGCTCTTATACTGCATATTTTCTTCCCAGCTGTATTCTTAAAATTATGTACTTCAAATCTTATTGTTTTAGTTTGTTGGTGGTTTCTTTATTTTTCTGTCAAATGGAAATTTTATTCATGTCTTTTTCCCTGACTAACGTCGAATATTTCTCTCAAGAAATACCTCTTCGTGTGTTTCCTTTCTTCGCGTGTGTGTTTTGTATCACATATTTCTGAAAGCTTTTAAGAATAAGCCTACTGGTAAACTTTCACACGGTTGGGCTTTACTATGGAAAATAGTGTGTGCAAGCATTGGTGTGATTTTTTTTCCCATGTGTTAGGTCCAAATACCCTGGTGTTTTGCTTCATCCTAAAAGTTGAGTAAAGCTAATGTTTCTCTCCTGCTGATGTCTTGTGAATCTTGCCGACGGTTCCAAACTATTCATTTTTTTCCTGGAATGCATCTAACATATGTTTTCTGTGTGTAAAAGAGCAAAATGTCATTAGCATAGCTTTTCAATAATGCTCTTTTACACCCTCTTATGTTACTTCTGGGTAGTAGCATTATTTTGTAGAATTCCTTGAATGAGGATTCAAGTATATGAGGTAATGAACCCTGCACTACCCAGATAGTGGCTGTCTGCCTTGCTATCACTATGAAAATGTGAGTCCTCCACACAACTTGATATGTAGTTCAAAAATTGTACCGCATTGTGTACGAATGTGTATACGCCCCTTCTTATATCTGTATGAACTCACTATACTTTATTCAAGGAGATTTTTGCGAATCAAGAAGTTTCGTGGAAACTGACACTGTTACTGAAAGGCTACGTAGGTTCTTCTAGGGACTCGAAGATTATGTGTTGAGTGTTTTAGGTAGCTCAGCGGCATTCATTACCCAATAATGATGATTGTGTGTGGATAGGGATGCTTTCTTTTTGAACCTTAAGAGAATCATGCTTATATTAATTTTCTGACAGTTTGTTTATTATTATAATTATATGAGCTAGTAACTTTCCATTGTAAGTGATTTTAAAATTTACTTTTTCTTTGCAGGTGAGTGGATTAAACGTTTTTGAATACTCCATTATAAGCACGAGTATAGTAAGGACCTCATGTGTGAGTAACTGTGCATCATTTTTAGAGCCTTTGTTGTTCTTGCAGTAACGTTATGGAAAGTATTTTGAAGGGAATAAGCACCCCCTCCCCCCCCTCTCTCTCTCTCTCTCTCTCTCTCTCTCTCTCTCTCTCTCTCTCTCTCTCTCTCTCTCTCTCTCTGCATGGTAAGATGCTGTAGTACTCTCTCTCTCTCTCTCTCTCTCTCTCTCTCTCTCTCTCTCTCTCTCTCTCTCTCTCTCTCTCTCTCTGCATGGTAAGTTGCTGTAGTAACTTTGTAGAACAGTCACCTTTCTTGATTTATTCTCAGTTAAAAGATTATTATAAGAAAATGAAAGAGTGGAGTTGAGGTAAGTGGGGATGGTATACATACAATATGTAGAAGTAAAGAAAGTTACAAGTGGAATGAAGAATGGCAAAGGCATTAGGTATAGAAAGGGAAGAGTAGCTGTTGTGCGGACAGGACGTGTCTGATTCAGTAGTGCTCTTTGTCAAGTGCAAGCCTAGCACGATGGTCAAAGTGAATATGAAGAGAAAGGAAAAAAGAGAAATCAAATATTGTAGAATTTAAAACAAGAAAGGGAAAGCTTAGAAATACTTACTACATATAACCTTTATCAACAAATGACCAGAAGAGCAGATGAAGATGGAACAATAAAGAAAACACTGGCGTAAGTTGAGTCAACCCAAATTGAGGACAATCCACAACTTGTGGATTTTGTTCCGAAGTTGTTAATGAAGGGACTTGCAGTGAATTGTGTGATACAGATACATGGTTCCTCTACGAATGTTAGGGAATCAAGGATAATTACACACCCATACTTTCTAGTGACAACATATTGTACATCTGTAACAATTGCAGGTGGCCTGAACAAAGAACACACAAAAGCTCATTGAAGATGAACTTGAAGAAATAAAAGCGAAAAGAAATACTGGCAGAGCTGATTCAGGATTCGGCTCAAAGAACTTGCGACGTCATGACCAACTTAGATGAAATTCAAAGCAAAATTGACAGTGTTGATAATGATGTAAAAATGATGACAAATATGGACAAAACTTATGCAGAATCACTCAAGACAAAAAAGGTGCTTTTGAGTAAAATGAGTAAAATAATGGCATCAGTTGAACAGGTTAAAACAACAAGAGATGGACACTAGTTTGTGAGATTTCCAGATAGGAAAAACTTAAAACTAGGCAAAAATAGAGATTCAGAATATTGACAATATGAATACATCAATAAATTAGAAGGATAAACTTAAACCCAAAATAAAGTAGTATATGTTCCAAAGGACAAAGATGACGTTGTCAATAACATTACAGGCAGTCCCCCGGTTATGTCAGGTTTGGGTCATGTCGTTTGGAACTTATACCACTTGCCTCATATCGCTATTAACCACAATTTTTTAGCACTGTAAGTGGATTTACGGTGCTGTAACCTTGACTTATGGTACTGTAACAGTGCTGTAAATGCTATTTATTCCCATTATAATTATGATGATTAGGCTATTTTTGGCATATAGCGCCCTGCCGGGAATGGAACCCCCACCGTAACCCAGGGATGGCCTGTATAAAGAAAAATCTATGGATAAGTATTACTCACATTTCTGAAGATGACGACCTGAAAATTGTAAAGGAAATGAAAGCCAAAGATGGTAGATACAAGCACTATATCATTGAATGCATACCATAAATATAAAAAGGTATTATTTATAATAGAGGTGATAAGTTGTATACACTGTATAGCCATTGCAGTGTGTACAACTGTTACATGCCTTATCAATGCTATAAATGACAGGAATTTGGTCATAATACAACAATTAGTAAAAATGACCAAGTTTGCCCTGAATGTGGCAAAAATCACAAATCAGATATCATGAACAAATTGGGAAATACTTGAAGCAACTCAACATCATGCCTGATGATCAGTCAGTATACAGAAAAAAACCACATTGTGTGTTACAAAAAATGGTGAAAATTATGGCAAATGGAAAATGGTAGCTTCCTGGTTATGCTTGACCTAAGTGCAGCATTTGGTACAGTGGACCATGATCTGCTGCTTGAAGACCTGAGTGCAGTAGGCATTGAAGATGATACACTCAAATGACACAAAAGCTACTAAGAAAACGGGAGGGTTACAGTGGTTATATTAAATGCCACTGCTTGGCATTTAGACAATTGAATTATCTAGAATTCTAAACAAGCACAGGGTTAGGTATAAACTAATAACCCCAGCACTAATTGAGCTAAATTGGCTCCTAGTTAAAGCAAGAATAGAATACAAAATACTTCTTAGAGTCTTCAAAGCACTAAAACATGGTGAACCAACATATCTAAGAAACTGCTTAAGTTTCTTTAGATCTGAAATGAAACACTGCACCAAGACTATAACGAAATACTGCCTGAAGTGAGGATCATACGAGAAAGCAAATTTAAAAATGAACTAAAGACTCCTATTCTGCAGGAGCTACGATACTGACGAGAAAACACTAAAAGTCAATTATAAAATACGTATAAGAAGCAACTTATTTTGAGAAAGTACAAGGGCCTGCCAGAGAGGGAATTATCCCTGCGGAGGGCTGTACATAATGCCAAAGAAAGTGAAATATTTAAGTGCAATCTCAGAAGAGAAAGTAATTCTCATGACTGGGAAGAAATTCTGATATGTGTGATTAAATAGAAAGTGTACTGGATAAGATCTCGCGAGCATTTGCGAACATTGTTGAACAGCAATATGGTTTCATTAGAAGGGGAGAAACAGTTTGTATTCTTTTTTATAACGAGCCAGATATAGGAAAAGGTTCTAGAAGGTAGTCGGAAGCTCAGCTGTGCATTCATTAACCAGAGAGGGCATTTGATTGAATACCAAGGGAGGTAGTGGTTTTGGTGTTTAAGAAATAGGAAAGCATTATAAAAGTATTCTTGGTTGGTTGAAATGATGTATAAAAGAACAAGCACAGCAGTAATAACAGCTTTTGGCACAATAGAGATGTTTTGATTTAAAGTTGGGAGAGTATTTCACATACTACTACTATGGATCTACTTTAACCCAGGAGGGTGGCTATGAATCTTTGGTTGAAAGCAGAATAAATGCAACTTTGGGGAAATGGAAGGAGGTGAGAGGGGTAGTAGACAAAATGGAAATATACTTGAGAAGGAAATGGGAACAGAAGCTGTGACAGACAGAAGTGAAATGAGAATGCTTGCATGAGAAATCAGAACATGAAGACATTAGAAAAGGCAGGGTGGTCACTACTACTGGTATGATAGAGAGTTTAGATTGAGGTGTATGGGCTTCTGGTAAGGGTGGTTAAGAAGGATGTCATGAAAGGGCTTAGCTGGAACCTGTTAGGGGTAAAAAGTCAAGAGGGAGCACAGGAGTAACTTGGGTGATAAATTGTAGGAAGACATCGAAGAAAAAGAATATAGTGGAGGAAGATGCTTTGGATAGAAGTAGTGGGAGAAGATTTGCCAAGGCAATTGACCCCTTAGCATCGGGATAGATGTGAGATGAAGTTAGCCAAAAAAGAATGATTTTAGATTTAAAGCTCATTTTCTGGGATAATCTTTGTCTTAATGAGTCATGCAACTTTTATATATTGTATATAGTATGTTGGGTTAATTTAGATGTTTTGTTTCTATTTCCTATTTTTTAGTACTCCGATTTTTATTTTGATTCTTAGATCAGTATGTTTGTATATTAATGTATATAGAATGAGTACATAGGTTCAGTGGATTGATTTAGTCCGTTCATGACAATGTCACCCTTTGAGCCCTCGACAATAATACTTTTCTTTTTCGTAACCTTGAATTCCTTTTTATTGTTGACACTGAATTTGCTCCTATCATGATGAATTTGAAATCTTGTGATTGCCATTGATTCCATAATGGCAGGTGCTGCATTTTGCCCCTTGTATGGTCTTGGATGTTCCTGTGTTTATTGTGAATCCATTATGTAGTTGCTTAAAGATCGATCATGAAGATGGCGGCATTATTTCACGTTCTGGCTTGCCTATAGATGCATCATAAATCTGGAAATGGGTCAAAGATATATTTATTTAAGAAACCCAGAAGGAGTGAGGCCAGAATATCCACCAAGGGCTAATACAACCCCATATATACTCGTGAATGGAGGAAGAATTGAGGTGGTCTTTCAAGTATTAAAGGACAGCAATACTAAATATGTAAAGGGCTCTCAGGTCATCGGATTTAATGGAAAGCTAAAAAGAGCAGTGAAATATTGCGGAAGCTGAATAAGATTTGTTAATCAAATCCATTGAATTTCCATACAAAACTATGGTTATACATTATTGTAGTGCGATGTGATTTGCTGTAGTAGACATGAATGGTGTGCCGATGAGACTGAACAATTGTCGAGATGTGGATGAATTCTTTAGATTACATGTGAGCCAGGTTGCAGTGTAGAGTGAGAAATGATAGCATGGAGACGTCTTTCTCCCTACCCCGGAGAAAATCTGTGGTGGTTTGGTTTCAGGCAGGGAGGACCAGAGAAATGGGAAGACCCATTGCTGTTAGGCAGGAGATATGAGAGGTAGGAGTGTGAGTGGAGCTCTGTTGAAGTGAGAGCGCAGGGAAATCAGGGCCAGTGGTGAGGATGGTGATTAAGCTGGTGGTCTTTATAGAGTTATCAATCCATGAGTGCAAGAATCCTCAGTTATCAAATTAACTTCATTGGTGCCAACTTGAAATATGGAAATCCCCTTTCTTGCTTGTATCAACTTGTACTGTAGCTCCTTGCATAGGTCACTGTTCATCTGAAATTTTAAAGGAAGTGTGTGATGTATTTTGAAATGTGTTCTGGGTTTTTATTTTGATAGGGAAGGTTGCCCCAACTTTTACAGCTATTTTGCAAATTTAGTTATCCCTAGATTCTGAAGTGTGATGGCTTATTCTTTCCCTCTGATACGTACCAAAGTTTGGAGTTTCAGACTTCTTGCTTCTGTTTTCACAAGTTTAGAATTTTCAAACTTTCTTCTAAGGGATAGCTGAAACTCATCCATTATTTAAAAGAAGGGATATAATCTCAAATATTTTTAAGAATCAGTCTATACTAGTTGTCCGGTGTTTAAAGTGACAATCCTCCATCTGCGAGCGACCAAATAGTTTTTCAATCTGTCAAACACGTGTTATAATCTCCCATCTTTGAGGAAGGGTTAAGATCTCTCATCTGCTATGGCCCAGTTATCAACCTCCTTTCTTTAAGAAAAAGTTTAGAATATCAAGCTTTCTTGTATTAAATGGTGTATTATTTAATATTTTGCCCAGTTTTTTAGTCTTGAAAGCGTCAGTTTTTTAAATGGTTCACATATAAAATAGAGGTGTTTGTTTGTTTGCTTTTTTTTCATTGGAGTTAACAAGAAATAACTTGGCTCCTGCGTTTCGGCCCTGGAGGGAAGAACAAAGGCTTTGGCTTTTGTCCAGAGTTTGTGTTTTGTTTGTATATTGTATGGAGTTGCAGTGTTATTTGGAAGCTATTGGAAGTAACTCCACTGCCTGGAATTAGGTTGAGAGTTATGTTGGATGTTTGCAAGGGATAGGATGTTTTACCGGTGTTTGGAAGCTTTGGAAGTGCTAGTACTCTTTGGGAGGGTGGGGCTGGGGGTGTTCTGCTGCTGCAGATAGTTAAAAGTTGCTGGACCTTGTAACTTTTTTTAAGTGCTGGTAAGTTGGAGCTCTTTATCTAGGTTAGGCTTAATAGGTTCCTGGCCGATAACAGAAAAAAATGGCGGGTGACCCCGAAGAAAGCCATTGGTATGGAATGGCTTTTGTCATAAAGGATATGACTAAAACTAACACTGGGTCCTTTTCCTGTAACGCTAGAAAGAAAAGTTTCATCTGCTACTCATGCACCAATTGCCAAAATGCTGAGATTACAAATAATAGACTAAAAGTTTTTTTTTCCAAGTCTCGTATTGTAGATTAACCCTTTAACGCCGAAGGGGTATAATAAAAATCGTCTCCCTTATGCCGAGGGGGTCTCTGAGTGAGGGCTGAAGCGGAAAAAATATTTTTTTCAAAAAATCACAGCGTGCTTAGTTTTCAAGATTTAAGAGTTCATTTTTGGCTCCTTTTTTGTCATTGCCTGAAGTTTAGTATGCAACCATCAGAAATGAAAAAAAATATCATTATCATATGTAAATAATGCGATATATGATAGCGCGAAAACAAAATTTCATGTACGTATAATTGTATTCAAATCGCGCTGTGAGCAAAACGGTTAAAGCTCAAGAGTTAGTTTTTTCCATTGTATTGTACACTAAATTGCAATCATTTTGGTATACAACACATTGTAAAATGATCAAAGCAACACAGAGAAAATATTATCACAAAATGATGCATGAATTCGTAATGTGCGGACGTAAAAAAATGTTTTTTTAAAAAATTCACCATAAATCAAAATATTGTTCTAGACACTTCTAATTTGTTTCAAAATGAAGATAAATGATTTAATATTACTATACTGTAAGAGTTTTAGCTTACAATTGCACTTTTCGACCATTTCGGATGAGTTAAAGTTGACCGAATGTCGAATTTTTATATATATATATTTTTTTATATGCAAATATTTCAAAAATGAGAAAAGCTACAAACTTCAATTATTTTTTGTTGTATTCTATATAAAATTGAGCACATTTTCATATATAAAACTCTATGAAACCCCTAATATGAAACTCAGCAAATATTACGAGAATGCGACGTACGCATTTCGGAGATTTGCGGCGGAGAATCTGCGCGCAGATGGAAGGAAAGTTTTTTTTTTTTTTAATTCACCATAAATCTAAATATTGTGCTAGAGACTTCGAATTTGTTTGAAAATGAAGATAAATGACTGAATATTACTAGACTGTAAGAGTTTAACTTACAATTGCGTTTTTCGACCATTTCGGTAGAGTCAAAGTTGACCGAACGTGGTTTTTTTTTCTATTTATCGTGATTTATATGCAAATATTTCGAAAATGAGAAAAGCTACAACCTTCAATTATTTAATGTTGTATTCTACATATATAAAACTCTATGTTACGGCTATTTTAAAATGGTGCAACATTACGACAAGCGGACAAAAAATTGTTTTATTTTTTCGGAAGAGTTACCGCGCGGACGTAAGGAAATTTTTTTTATTTCATAAATTCACCATAAATCGAAATATTGTGCTAGAGACTTCCAATTTGTTGCAAAATAAAGGTAAATGATTGAATATTAATAGAATATAAGAGTTTTAGCTTACAATTGCTTTTTTTGACCATTTCGGTAGAGTCAAAGTTGACCGAAGGTTGAAATTTGGGCACTAATCGTTATTTATATGAAAATATTTCAAAACTGATGAAAGCTACAACCATGAGTTGTTTTTAGTTGTGTTCTACATGAAATTGCGCACATTTTCACATATAATACTCCATGTAACGGCTAATATAAAATGGTGCAAAAATTATATCAAAGTGACGAAATGATTTCTGAGATGTGTCGCTGATGTTTTTTAGTGCGAGAGGAAAGAAATTCGCGCTTGTGCGCCTGGGTAACAATTGTAAACAAAACAACACCTTGATCCGTGAGTTCCCAGCATCCCCAAGGCGCGTGACTCAAAAGTTTTCGGCTGGTAGGCCTATAAGTATTTTTCTGCGAATTTTTAAAAAACTTTTTATATCGACGTACCATACGTCCAATTGGCACCCAACAAACAATTTATGTCGAAGTATAATATGTCCAATCGGCGTTTAAGGGTTAATTGGCATTTGTGCTACACACATTTCAGGATGGTTTTTATTTCAATGTTGAGTGATGAAGTCTTCTTTGCATTTGAGGAAATACAGATATTAGGAATGCAAAGCATTTCCATTGATACTAGTCAAGATTTCAAGCAGTGCAAGTGGTTATGTTGAATTGCATGTAGTTTTGGTGAATGTTATTTTTATTTGCACGAATCTTTCTAGATAGCATCAGAATTCGTCATAGTTTGAAAAGCTGTTTGTATTTGCGTAAGCATCTGGTTAGACAAATGGTACTGGGTGTCACCAAGAGACAGTTTGCTCCTTCGCTGTAAATGTCGTATAAAGCAACAGTGTTGTTGGTCATTGATTATGAAAGTGAAACGTGGTTCAGCATCAGACACAACACCTAAAACATTAGATTCAATTCACAATGAATGCCAGAGGCTTTGCATGGAAGCATTTAGGTCCTCACCAGTTTCTTCTGTATTGATTGAATACAGCAAACTACCAGTTTCTCCATTAAGAGTTAATAACAATGAAAAGTTAATTAAATATTAAGACAAGTGATTCACCTACAAAAACACTATTTGATCTGAGAGATACTTTTTTATATACAGTCATGCACCACATTTCCTAATTAGAGCGAAAAGATTGTTCAAGTCACTTATATATTATGAGTATACAAGTACCTTCAACAGTGAAGTTACCACCCCATTGGACTATGAATACAGTAAAGACTTGCACACACTTAAAAATATTTAAAAAATTACTTAATATGTCCCTTAACACCATAGACAACATACAATAGATTAAGATGAAATGGTCCACATTATGCAGTATACACAGATGGGTCTAAATCAGTGTAAAGCAGGATATGCAGCAATATCCCAAAACAAAGCATATCAGTTCTTTCTACCTGAAAGAAGTTCCTCGCTGGACGAGTGGTTTTCGTGCTCAGCAGCCAATGCGGTGGTCCGAAGTTCAAATCCCGACTCGGCCAACGCGGAATCAGAGGAATTTATTTATGGTGATAGAAATTCATTTCTCGATATAGTGTGGTTCGGATCCCACAATAAGCTGTAGGTCCCGTTGCTAGGTGACCAATTGGTTCCTAGCCACGTAAAAATATCTAATCCTTTGGGCCAGCCCCAAGAGAGCTGTTAATCAGCTCAGTGGTTTGGTAAAACTAAGATATACTTAACTCTGCCTGAAAGTGCTTTCAGTCTAAACAGCAATGTTGTGTGCAATCACATCAGGAAGTAATATTCAATCAATTTGTGATTTTTAGTGATGTAAGAAGCGCTATTGTTCTGATGTTAATATTTATGAAGAACTATAATTTAATTGATACAATGTAAAAAGTAAATAATGAAAATACAAAAACTCAGGCCACAATGAAAAAAATAGGAATTTTAAAAATCTTATCATATTTAAATTTTTATCATTACATACTTTGTTTTTTAATTGTGGAGGTGAAAATGTGTGTAAATGTATTTACTGTAATGTGTGTGTGTGTTTTAGTGTAGAACTATATGCCTTTTTGCATATATTTTTCAATTTCATTATCATTCATCATTTAGTAGTACCAGTGCTTGGCCCGTGGCCTAGGCCTGGTACTCCATTTTAATCCTTTGGGCCAGCCTTGTGAGAGCTCATAGTCAGCTCAGTGGTCTGGTTGAACTGTTTTGATAATTATAATAGTACATAATCCTCGTAAGCCAAAAACTTATGGTTGATGGTCATGAGTTGCCTTGCTGACAGACTCCTGTCAGGCTTTTCCGTCTATTCTTGGACATAATCTCTCTCCTATCTTCAGTCCTCCTTTTATTCCTCTGCATACTCACATGCTCAGCTCCTGCACTTTGTACCCCGATTTCATTGCCAGTCTCGAGTTAAGATTAAATTCTAAGTTTGATAAGGTAAATTTAGTTGTAAGTTCAGTGTTGGAGATAGGGGCGTCCTTTCATGTCCCTATGGATGAAATGGAAAGATTTTCTTGTGATAGTGTCTGGTGACAAAGTGTCAGGTGATGTGTTAGTGGAGTTGGTGGCTTCCCATCCCGTCAGAATTTCCTATAAAGATATATAAATTCATGATAATCAAAATAAAAGACTTGCCAAGGCATGGGAAGGAAGCGAGGGAGCCAGGCGCTCGAGCAAATGAATAAGGCAGGAGTTGTGAGTCTGCTGCTGGATGTACCGGAACAGGTGCCTGGCACACTGGAGCAAGAGGTGGGGGTACAGGAGCCGGAACTGGTCTCTGAGGAGCGGGTACCTTGAGTCGTGATAGGTGATCGGGCAACAGGTACCTAGACTGATGTTTTTATTTTGGCACTTTGAATCCATGGGAGAGAACAACAAAGGAGAAGCTCATGAGTTTGGAGGCAGCTGAACAGAGGGATGCGGACCTCTCTTCCCTCAGAATTCTTGTTATGGTTCAAGAACTTAGAGCTGTCTTGTTTGCCTAGGAAACTCAGACCTCCAACTTGGGACCTTACTCTGGTACTGAGTATAGAACCTGACTCAGTTGGGATCTTACTCTGGTACTGAACATTCTCTCTCAACCTCCTCCGAGCCCAGACGTCAATCATCTCTTAGGATACTGACTTTGGAAACAGTTCTCCTTCTGATCTTGGCTTCCTTGGAAGGGTTGGAAAGTCTCAGGGTCCCTTCAAGCACTGCATTGTTGTCTGAATGTTTTGTCTCTTAGAGGTTAGGTGTCGTAGACTCTCCCACTGATTGGGTGCATGCAGAAGCGCTTGACACCAGAGGAATACATTCCTCCTTGGCATTTTAAAGTACTTATCTTTTCATAGGATGTGAACAAAGGTTGTTCCGCATATGAACAAATGAAAAATTTTTGATCAGTATTTTTTATAGCTAACTAACCTGAGGTCTTAACATTGACTGCCACCTCTAGCCCCCCCCCCCCCCCCCCTCCCCTTTTATGTTTCATCCTGGGTTGGAGGAAAGACTGATGTGTCATTGGATTCAAGTGCACACTCTTGACTTGCTTACACCTTAACTATGCATTGGATGCCAAATGCCACAGATTCCTTGCATTTACATTCTTGATTGTTTTTAACCGGGTTCCAGTTGGCGCCAGAAGATTTATCCTATTGTAAAGGCCTTCCATTTTTAGCTATGAAAAATACAAATTAATTAAAATGGTGTCATTTCTGAGTGTTTTTGAGAGGGGTTTTAAAGTACCATCCATGGATTTTAGCTGGGGGGGGGGGGGGGGGGGGGGAGCAGTTGTGGTACTCATCACCTTTGACTACCGGGGATTGACTGCATTATTATTACTAGCTGACCAATCTGGCATTGCCGGGGGGAAAAACTCCGAAGAACTCAGAAGCTTCCCTGCACCACCTTGTGCCTACTGTCCTTTTTATCCAGAAATTACTGTACTGACCTGCCATTGAAGTTACCTAGGGTAACTTCAATGGCAACTGATAAATCTCTCTCTCTCTCTCTCTCTCTCTCTCTCTCTCTCTCTCTCTCTATCTCTCCTCTTCTTCCTCTCTCTCTCTCATCTCTCTCTTTTTTCTTCTTCTTCTCCCTAACACCCCCTCTACTCTCCCTCTCACTCTGTCACACCCTGCCCAACCTCAACCCCCTTTAGTGCCATTGATGTCTTACCCCCACAGTATTCGATAGTAAGTCATATTTAGTACGTATACTGAAAATCGAGAGTCATATTATTTACTACATATACCAAAAATTAGGTATGATAAATTCGTAATGTTATGATGTCTACGGGCTAAACCAGCCCCGTTTCAGGGAAGGGGCCCCACCTCCTCCGGTGCCTTTGGTGCCTTTAGTTGCTATAAACCCCATTATAAACCATCTTAGAGATCCCCACTGTAACCCTGCCAAGTTTCATGCCAATCGGACCAGTCGTTTGGCCGTGATTGAATGACGGACGGACGGACGGACAGACATAACGCCCGTATAGTAAGATTATTATTATATTATTATTTAGTGGTAGGAGACCTTTCCTCAAGAAGGGAAGAAAAATTACAAACTTGGAGATCTGGCATACTTTGTGCCACTTCTTCACTTGGGTCAGATCACTGATACCCTTGGTCAAATCGTATAAAATGGGTAGAGATGATCTTCCGTATTCATTGTCCCGCACAGCAAGCTTCCGTAAACACCATGGAGAGTTCCCGCGGCGTGTCCTTCGTCCTGAAGAACGCGAAATGGCGTACGTGTACAAGTTTTTTGAATGGGAAAAAGAAAATGAAATTTCAGAGTTTGGAATCAATCTAGCAGATGCAACAAAGATATCAAAAGCAACTTTCATCAGATTTGTAAGGAAGCTAAAGAAACGGAAGAAGAATTTTGAGAGCTGGTTTTTAGGGAAAAGAAAACGAAAAGATAAAAAACTGTAACAAATGTGGACGATTTTGATCGATGCGTTATTCGGCGAACTGTACTGGCTTTTTATGCAAGGAAAGAAATCCTGAAGATAGACAAAGTTTTACAAGTGAAGGAAAATATATGGTTTGGTGGTTACAAGGAATCATTTTGTAAAGTGCTGCATGAAATTGGTTTACAAAATAAAAATAACAAAGGAAACAATTTAGAGGGACAGTACGTACCAAATTAAAGGATTATCTACTTTGACCATTCAAATCTGGGATAACAAGGGAATTAAACTACCCTTTCTCTTTATCTTAGTCTGCCCATCGATTAAAGAGGTCAAATCAGGTGTGGATTAAAATGGTCAGTAGGATCTGGCAAGTCGCAAATGGGCTCGGAGTCCGCTCGTAAATTGGTTTGACTATACCAGGTGTTTTGGCTGAAAATGTTGCAGAAGCCCTGTATAATGTCATCAATCCAAGATGGCCGCCACTATGTAGATGTTCTTAGATTTTCTTCTATAACTTGTTTTAGAGTTAACCTATGAAAAAGTTTTATCAATAATGAGTTGTTTGATATAGAAAAACAAACAAAAAAAAGTATAGAAGCTTTCATTTCATGAATCCAGCAGTTACCAACCTATAACCAATTTTCTAGAATTTGTCACCGTATATATCCTATTTCTTATTGCATTTCCATTTGGTTACTGACTTCAAAGTTATTATATGAAAAATGTGATTGAAAAATAATTTGTCCACCATACAATAAAGAACATAACACACAAAGATACGTACATTAAAAAAAATAATATGCTAGCTGCATAATAAAGAACATAACACACAAAGATACATTTAAAAAAAAATAATTATTTCTGGCAGTGTTGCCAGATAGGGCTACAATTAGTGGATAAGATAATCCATACTGGTCTCCTGTCATTCATATACAAGTACTCACAGTGTCCCCAAAAAATAGCAGTTATTTATGTGTTACATGCTTATAATTGTTTTTCCCGAATATATTTCAGGTTGTAACTGTGGTTTTTTTTTTCTTTATTACTGATTGGAAAACAAAGCCATGAGGAAGCAGAGAAAACAAAACTGCAGGATAGAAATCACTTGAGAACAAAATAGTTTTCTGTTCATAGTAAGGAAAGAATTTCTTGGAGAACAAAATAGTTTTCTGTGCATAGTAAGGAAAGAATTTCTTGGACAGTTGAAATGAATATCAAAGGACAATGTCATATCATTGTACCTATCCATCTTGACTCATTTCATCAGGAAGACGAGGTTCAAGATGGAGACCTTGCGATCAGTGTTTGCAGCTGTGAGGAAAAAAGACCTCATGCTGTTGATAGATCTAAAGGATGCGCACTTCCAGATCCCAATTTATCTGTCGTCCAGGAAGTTCCTTCTCTTCTCTCTCAGAGACAAGGTCTTCGAGTTCAAAGTCCTGTGCTTTGGGTTGACTATGGCCCCTCAGGTGTTCACAAGAGTCTTCTCTCTTATCTCAAGTTGGGCTCATGCTCAAGGGTTCTGTTTGCCGAGATACCTCGATGACTAGTTGGTCTTAGTGGGTTCCAGAGAGAAGCCGCTGCAGGACAGAGTTCATCTGCTTCGGTTTTGTCTGGAACTCGACATCTTGGTGAACCTGGAGAAGTCAAATCTTGCACCCAGTCAAAGGATTCTCTTTCTAGGCATGGTCATTGATACGGCAGTCTCGAGAGCTTTCCCGTCGGATCAGAGGTTGGAGAAGTTGCGAGTAGTGGCTCATGACTTTCTGTTGCAACCAGATCTGTCAGCAGATTCTTCTGGGGATTTTGTCTTCTCTGGAGAAGCTGGTCCCTCATGGGCGACTGCATCTTTAGTCTCTGCAATGGAGGCTGAGGGACTTAAGGTCTCCGGCAGGGGACTCACCCCTGATAAGGGTACCTCTGTCTCTAGAGGTGAGAGAAGATCTTCGTTGGTGGTTGGACGATCACAATCTCTTGAAGGGTGTTCCTCTGCGTTCTCTTCTGCCGGACTTCCTTCTGTTTTCAGATGCCTCCCTCACCGGTTGGGCCACTCATTTAGGTGGCCTCATTACTTCGGGCATTTGGAGTTTGGAGGACAGCAGCATATCAACCTTTTAGAGTTGAAGGCAGCCTTTCTGGGTCTGAAGGAATTTCGGGAGAAAGTAGAGGGACATTCTGTTGTTCTCATGTCGGACAACACCATGGTGGTCGCTTATGTGAACAAGCGAGACTGGTTTCGCTTCAACTTTACGCCTTGACCGTCGAAGTTCACCTGTGGGCAGTCAGCAGTTCAGTGGAGCTCTCAGCCAGGTATATCCCAGGCACAAGGAATGTGGTCACAGACAAGCTCAGTCGTCGGGATCAGATCCTAGGCACAGTATGGTCTCTCCATCAGGCTGTGGCAGACAGGCTCTTCCAGGTTTGGGGGAGACCTAGGCTAGACCTCTTTGGGACTCGGTTTAACAGGAAACTAGAGGTATTCTGTTCGGTGGTTCCGGATCCTCTGGCGTTAGCGGAGCATGCGTTCCAACATCCCTGGGACAACCTGGAGGTGTGTGTTTCCCTCCATTTTGTCTGATCCACCAAGTCCTGAATAGGATGATGAGTTCACAGTCTCAGAATGACATTGGTAGCTCCTCTGTGGCCGCAGGTGGAATGGTTTCCAGATCTGCTGTCGTCGTTGTTGGAGGTGCCAAGGGAGATTCCCCCATGGCGGCATCTTCTTTGTCAGCCACACTTAGAAAGATACCACCAGTCAGTAGAATCTGTCTCTCTTTACAGTTGGAGGCTGTCAAGTATCTCGGAAGACAGCAGGACATACGAGGCGTCCGGAGGTAAAGGGGCGACATCACCAAAACCAGGTGATCTACCGCCCTGCTCTGGGTGGCAGGACTAGGAACCATTCCCGTTTTCTAATCAGATTCTCTCTGTCGCCGTTGGTATCAACATTGTTGTTACTTCCTCCTGACTGGAATTCTTTTTTCACAACGCTTTTGATCATCTTTCGACTGATATTTGGTGACGTACTTGGATCGTTGTTTGGCATTCGCTATCGTGGACTGTTTTTTTGGACTTGGTTTTGGAATTCGTGGATATGTCTGACTCTAGTGTTAGTTTCAGAGTGTGTGTGAATGAGGGCTGTAAGGTGAGGATTCCGAAAGCTTCGGTAGATCCTCACACTACATGCAGTGGTTGTAGAATGGTTGAATGCTCGATTGAGAATACGTGTAACGAGTGTGAGAAACTGAGTGCGCAAGAATGGAAGAATCTAACTTCTTACTTGAAGAAATTAGAGAAAGATAGAGAGAGGAAAGCGGCTTACAAAACCCGCAAACTGTCTAGTTCTGTAGCTTCTTCCTCTGATAATTATGCCCATTCTGTTTCAGCCCGTTCACAAATTGCTAATCCCTCTGGTTCTGCTTCGGAAATAGCGGAACTCAGAGCTTCCCTTCAGAAAATGCAGGAAAAAATGGCAGCATTGGAAGGTAAGGAAAGTGAATGTGGTTTCGCTAGTGATTTTAGGGTCACCAGTGTAGTGGAGGGGGCGTCTGGTCGTCTCTGCGACGCTCCCAGGCCTAGACCTCTTCCAAGCTCCCTGGCCCGGAGGAGAAGGAAAGTCGAAAGCCGTACGGGGGTTGTGGAGAATCCCCAATGATCAGGCGTCCCTTCGGCAGAATCTATTACATCACAAACTGCCAAGGACCGCTTTAGGAAAAGCGTCCTTCGAGAGTGCTTTTCGTCATCTAGTTCGCCCTCTCCGAGAAGAGGATGGAAGGAGTCGAAACTTTCCCGTCCGCTGAAGAGGAGTATGAAAGAACATGAGCTTAATTCTAGCCCCGAGCGCTTCTCTGAGGAAGATGCGCCTTCAGTAATAAAGAAGGCTAGAAAACAGTCAGACTCTGGGTCTGGAGGAGATCCTAGAGCGCCTTCCAGATCTCCCTCTCCTGATTCGAAAGATTCCTCAACCAGGAAAATTTTAATGAATATGCAGGAGCAATTAGCCTCTTTGGTAGGAGTTTTTTCTAAGGAGCCTACTCGTAAGAAGGATGATAGGCTTCCTATTAAAAGATCTAAATACCGATCTCCTGTCACGCGCAACGAGCCCTCCAGAGGTGTCGCACAGGCGACCATCTCTGGCGGGAACGGAGCGTATGACAGGAGAGAAGTAAGAAAGGAAGTTTCTCCTGCCAAGCGTTTGGCGCCAGCCAGGAGCCAGGCGCCGAGTAGCGCAAAGAGCCAGAGTATTCGGTACAACGTTCAAGATCTTCAACCAAGCGCCAAGATTTAACTGAAGAAGAAGAAACTCCTGTTAGGAGTAGGCGCCTGCTAAGCGCAATGTACTTGTTAAACGAAAGGCGCCTACCATGATCAATACTCCTACTAAACACCAGGAGTATTCAGAGCTAGTTACGCCTTCCAAAGATCAGGAGTATTTGGAGCGACATACTCCTGCCAGGCGCCAGGAGTCTTCTGACCTCGATACTCCTCCCAGGCGCCAGGAGTATTCTGAACTTAATACTCCTCCCAGGCGCCAGGAGTATTCTGAACTTAATACTCCTCCCAGGCGCCAGGAGTATTCTGAACTTAATACTCCTCCCAGGCGCCGGGAGTATTTGGAACAAGATGCGCCTACCAGACGCCAGGAGTATTCGAAGCACGTTGCGCCTGCCAAGCACCAGGAGTATTCCAAACACGTTACTCCTTCCAGGCGCGAGGAGTATTCTGAGCGAGATACTCCTGCCGTGCGCCAGGCGCATTCCCTGCATGAAGAGCCTGACATTCGACAGGAGTCATCCAAGCGTCAATCTTTTAGCAAAGAGAGAGTAACTCTCAGTCCCTCTCCAATTAGAAGTGCTTCTTCGGAAAGGAAGAGATCGAGGGAAGAAACAGAGGAAAGAAGGGAGCCTTCTCCTTCCGAGCCTATGAACCCAGAAGATGCCTCGGAGGATGAAATGATTATTAAGGAAGGATTTTCTAATTACAAAGTTCTTTCGTCCCTTCTTTTGGAAGAATATGGAGATTCTTTAACGCCAGCCGCTCCTCCTTCTCCACGCTCTCTGTTTTCGAGCACGAAAACGCACAAGTCTTCCTCTTTCCTGAAAATGAAGCCTGCTATATCTATGAGGAGGGCACTACAATCTCTTGACTCCTGGTTCAAGAAAAAGAAGGAGTTAGGAAGGACAGTCTTTTGTATGCCTCCTGCTAAACTTACGGGGAGAAGAGGCATATAGTACGAAACGGGAGAGAATATGAGATTGTCTCTGTCCGTTTCGGCTGAGTCAGACTTCTCGAGTTTAGTAGACTCATCGAGAAGACACGCCTTAAATTCAGCAAAAGTAACATGGGGTCTTTCGGAAACGGACCACCTCCTCAAGGGACTTTTTCACACTTTAGAAGTTTTTAACTTCCTGGATTGGTCCCTTGGGGTTCTTGCCAAGAAGTCTCATGAAAAGGAACAACTGAACCCAGAAACCTTAAATAGCATCCTCACATGCATTGATAAGGCTGTTCAGGATGGATCGGCTGAAGTATGCTCCCTCTTTGGTGCGGGAATTTTAAAGAAGAGGGCGGTTCACAGTGCTTTCCTCACGAAGGCCGTCTCTCCTTCGCAGAGGTCCGCCTTATTGTTTGCGCCTCTCTCAGAACATCTTTTTCCCTTGCAGTTGGTGAAGGACATTGCCCATTCACTGACTGAAAAGGCCACTCAGGATCTCCTCAGACAATCCTCAAGGAAAAATAGACCTGTGGCCAGTGAGGAAAAGAAAGGGGCTCGTCCAGCTCAGCAGCAGCCCTTTTGAGGAGGCCTTCCAGCTAGATCTATCGCCAGAAGGAAGTCAACTGAGAAAAGGGGGAGGTCTTTCTTCCGTCCCTTTAAGAAGGGAAAGTGAGAAATCTATCCTCCAAACACCTGTAGGAGCCAGGTTAAATTTCTTTGCAAAAGCCTGGGAAGACATAGGATCAGATCCTTGGACGATGTCAATCATCAAGAAGGGTTATTACATCCCATTAAAGGACAGTCCTCCCTTGACAACATCACCGAGGGAACTGTCCGCCAGATACAAGGACCCTGTTCTGATGGATACTCTTCGTCAAATGGTGGAACAGATGTGGGACAAAAGAGCAATAGAGCTGGTGCTGGATCGCAGCTCCCCGGGGTTTTACAATCGCTTGTTTCTTGTAGCAAAGGCCTCGGGGGGATGGAGACCAGTACTGGATGTAAGTGCGCTGAACAAATTCGTAAAACAACAGAAGTTCAGCATGGAAACGTCTGCTTCAGTCCTTGCAGCACTGCGTCAAGGAGATTGGATGGCGTCCCTAGACCTTCAGGACGCATATTTCCGCATCCCGATTCACCATTCGTCGAGGAAGTACCTTCGATTTATGTTCGAGGGAAGGATCTATCAGTTCAGGGCCCTGTGTTTCGGCCTTTCCATGGCTCCCCAAGTCTTTACGGACGTGATGAAAAATGTTTATCAAGACACTTACATTTGAAAGGGATAAAACGTCTCCCTGTACCTGGACGACTGGCTCAATCAGAGCCAGGTCTCAAAAGCAGTGTTTTCTAGGATCTGCAAACAACACTGGAATTGACAAAATCATTGGGATTGATCGTGAACCTCGAGAAGTCTCAGATGATCCCCAGCCAGAACGTGGTTTATCTGGGGATTCAGATGGATTCTCGGGGTTTTCGGGGGGGGAGTTTTTTCCCTCTCAAGAGAGAATAAGGAAAGGCTGTGCCACAGTATCGAGCTTCTTAGGGAAAGAGCGCACTTCAACGAGGGAATGGTTTGAGCCTTCTGGGGACCCTTTTCCTTGCTTGAACAGTTCTTTCCCCGCTATGGAAGACTACATCTTCGTCCACTTCAGTTCTTCCTGAGAAGGAGTTGGAGTTGGAAGACAGGACAGCTCTCGGACACGTTTCCAATCTCGGAGGAAATAAAAAATCATTTAAGGTGGTGGTTGATTCCCTTAAAAAGAAAACAAAGGAGTATCCCTGGAAGTACGGAACCCAAGCCTGACATTGTTCTCAGACGCGTCGGAGTCGGGCTGGGGTGCAACATTGGGATCCAAAGAAGTGTCAGGCACCTGGTCGGCAGAACAGGTGTCATGGCACATAAATTGCAAAGAGCTTTTAGCAATTCACCTTGCGCTAAAGAGCTTCGAACACATGGTCAGAGGCAAGGTCGTACAGATAAACTCAGACAATACTACCGCTCTGGCTTATGTCAAGAAACAAGGAGGACTCACTCTTCGCTCTATACGAGCTGGCAGAGACCTGTTGATTTGGCGAACCAAAGGAAGGTAGTTCTTCTAACGAGGTTTTTCCAAGGGGAGAGGAATGTGAGAGCGGATAGACTGAGCAGGAGGTTCCAGGTCCTTCCCACAGAATGGACACTCCACTCAGAAGTCTGTCAGAGCCTTTGGTATCTTTGGGGGAAGCCTCAAATAGATCTGTTCGCCACATTCCTCTCCAAAAGGATAGACACATTTTGTGCCCTAGTAGAAGATCCCAGGGCTTATGCAACAGACGCCTTTCTCCTGGACTGGTCAGGGCTAGATGTTTACGCTTTTCCCCCGTTCAAGATACTGGGGGAAGTAGTCAGAAAATTCGTGGCATCCGAAAAAACCAAAATATGACTGATTGCTCCGTATTGGCCATCTCAGATTTGGTTCACAGAGGTAATGGAGTGGACAGTGGACTTCCCCAGATCTCTTCCAAACAGGATAGATCTGCTCAAACAACCCCACTTCGAGAGGTACCATCAAAACCTACCCGCTCTTGCTCTGACTGCCTTTCGACTATCGAAAGACTTGTCAGAGCGAGAGGGTTTTCTCGCAAGGCGGCAAGCGCAATTGCTAGAGCCCGCCCAGATCATCTACTAGGCGAGTGTACCAATCGAAGTGGGAGGTTTTCAGAAGTTGGTGCAGGTCGAAGAAGCTGTCCTCTTCCAGTACCTCTGTGACCGAAATTGCGGATTTCCTTCTGTTTCTTAGAGAAAAGTCACATCTCTCTGTACCGACTATTAAGGGGTACAGGAGTATGCTTTCAGCAGTCTTTAGAAACAAGGGATTAGATTTAACGAATGATAAAGATTTTCACGACCTCATTCGTTCCTTCGAAACATCAAAGTCAGTGGAACCTAGGGTTCCAAGCTGGAACTTAAATGTGATTCTTAAATTTCTATCCTCCGAAGAATTCGAACCACCACACACTGCTTCATTTCGTAATATCACTAGAAAGTGTTTATTTCTGATGTCTCTTGCAACGGCAAAAGGAGTCAGTGAGTTGCACGCCCTTGAATCACGAGTCGGCTTCAAAGGAGACTCTGCAATTTGTTCATTCCAGTCTCTCTTTCTTGCCAAAAATGAAAACCCTTCGAATCCCTGGCCCAGAAGCATCGAGGTAAAAGGACTTACTAGTTGGTGGGCAGAGAGGCAGAAAAGATCCCTTTGCCAGTTAGAGCTCTTAAATTCTATCTGGACACAGAAAGAAGCAGTTGGGGGTTCGCAAAAAGGTCTTTGGTGCTCAGTAAAAGACCCCAAGAGAGCAATGTCCAAGAACGCCTTGGCCTTCTTTGTTAGAATTGTTATTACGGAAGCTCATAAGAATTGTCCAGATGATTCTTTTAATCTGTTAAGAGTGAGAGCCCACGAAGTAAGGGCAATCGCAACGTCTATTGCATTCCAAAGAAATATGTCACTTAAAAATATTTTGGATGCAACTTATTGGAGATGCAAACTCTGTGTTTGCATCTCATTGACTTAAAAGATGTGCGAGTTACGTATTGAGAAATGTTTTTCTCTAGGTCCGTTTGTGTCAGCACAGACGGTTCTGGGTAAGGGAGCTAGCACCGATCCTTAATAATGTATGTAACCCTCTTGTTGGATGTGTTCTTGAGTTTCCTGTGCATGGAAGTGTCAGGTGTCGCACAGGCGACCTTCACTTCTCTTCACTAGGAGATCGAGTGACAGCTGACTTTTAGAGGGGTACAAAATTTTTTTTTTGTACTATTGTATGTGTGGTTATTGAGTTTTTGGTTGTTTGCTAAGAGTTTGGGATAGCTCTTGGCAATCTTAGAACTAACATGGGTGTTAGGTTCGGGTGATCGGGATCGGTTGTGTGCTCCTTAAATGAAGGCGTGTTGTCATATAAGTGGATTAGCACCCATTGACAAATGCCAGTTAGGCTCTGTCGAGTAAGTGGATGAGACCCCATCGACAGACCCACAAGAACTCTTGGCCACAGATCACTACCTGGTTAAGGCTCTTGAGGTGAAGCAGACTCCTGGACAGTAGTCACGAAGTCTTCCACCTGATAAGGTAGGAACCAAGGTCTATAAATACCTACAACATATGTTGTTTACCTGTCTAGTCAGTAGTTAGCTGTCTCTTGCCCTCCACCAAAGGGTGTCAATCAGCTATGTATATATCTGACAGGTAAGTTGAATGTATGAAAATGATATTGTTATGATACAATAAAGTTTCATACATACTTACCTGGCAGATATATACAATTGAAGACCCACCCAGCCTCCCCGCAGGAGACAGGTGGAAGAGAGAATCTGATTAGAAAACGGGAATGGTTCCTAGTCCTGCCACCCAGAGCAGGGCGGTAGATCACCTGACCTACCTGTAGCGAGTGCCACGAAATTTGAATTTCTGTCGGGGACGACGGAGTTGATAGCTATGTATATATCTGCCAGGTAAGTATGTATGAAACTTTATTGTATCATAACAATATCATTTTACTCGTCTTGCCTAGCCATGTGTGAAAAAATAAAAAACAGTAATGTTGTGTTGGGAAAAAAAATCATACCCCAGTATGCAAAACTGTTATGAAAATAGGAAAACTAAATAAATTTTTTTTTTTAAACTTCTTTGTTCACCATATATACACTATGAGCCATTTCATTGTAAACCCAAAATCAAAATTTTTATAAGTTTTTATATAGATTAGAATATTAACATACCACACTTTTACTGGCAATTTTAACATATCTCACATTTACAGTATTTTTCCCCTCGGTTCCCAATGTAGATGGTTCATAGATTATTGTAAAATAAGTACTACAAACACTTACATCCCTGTAATCTTAGGGACTTTGTACTCCACTTCACTATCACCAGATGTCATTCATGGTGTGAGCTATGATGTGGAGCAGGGGTTGGGGGTCAGTGTCCTTCGAATTTGTCCCCAGAATTTGTGGCCAAGACCCAGAATCCCTCTGTGCATGATGATAGGTTCGCCTTCTTTTCTATTCCTTCACTGGATGACTTTGTGGGCGGTGATTCTCAAGAGATCTTGTTGTGTCCTGTCAGGACTGTGTTGCTGTCTTAAGAGGGCACAACATCTTAGGCCAGGCTGTCGTAGGCTTTTTGTTAACACCGGGCGTATGAAGAAAGAGGTGTCCAAGAATATGTTATTGTTATAATACAATTAAGTTTGTTCATACTTACCTGGCAGATATATATATAGCTGTATTTCTGACGTCCGACAGAATTTCAAAACTCGCGGCACACGTAGTGGGGCGGCCAGGTGGGTAGTACCCATTCCCGCCGCTGGGAGGCGGATATCAGGAACCATTCCCATTTTCTATTCATATTTATTCATGACCCTTGTCTCCTGAGGGGAGGAGGGTGGGCACTCTAATTATATATATCTGCCAGGTAAGTATGAACAAACTTAATTGTATTATAACAATAACATTTTGTTCATGAAACTTACCTGTCAGATATATATATAGCTGAATCACACCTTCGGATGGTGGGTAGAGACAGACTAGGATTTTTAGGAAACTTAAATTAAAATAAAAGATTAACTTATTGGTTCCTTACCTGATAGCAAAGTAGACTATGTGATTACTGTCACTTAAAGCCTGCTTATGCTTTTATCAGAGTTGCCAGCCAGGTTTGGACCTGTAGTGCTGGTGCACTCTGGATGCTCTGTCAACGGGGACGTGACCACAATGTGACAAGACCATCTAGCCAAACATATGGCAGTAACACAGCAACCGACCACCTGACATTAACACTAAGGAATGGGAGATTTCCACAGAAGATCTCACCATCAACCAAAAAAAAAAAACACAATAAACTAACCTAACTAAGCTAAGGGATAGGGAGAGAGCCACCTTCAGCCCCCAAAACTGTGTCTGCCGAAATGTAAGGCCCCAAAGAACTACAGTTCTCGTAAATCGTTCTCACATCCCGGAGGTAATGTGAGGCGAATACGGAATTGCTCCTCCAGAAGGTGCTATCAAGAATATCTCTGATAGACATATTCCTTTGGAAGGCAAGAGAAGTAGCTACGGCTCTGACCTCGTGAGCTTTCACTTTAAAGAGGCTCATATCAGTCTTCTGGCAAGAGGTCCCTCAAGAAGAAAGCAACAGCATTCTTTGACAACGGCAAATCTGGTCTCTTCACCGAGCACCAGAGATTACCTGAGGGACCTTTTATCTCTTTAGTCCTATTCACATAGAACTTGAGAGCCCTGACAGGGCACAGGGCTCTCTCTGGTTCTTGACCCACGAGACTCGATATTCCTTTGATTTCAAAGCTCTTTGGCCAAGGATTAGACGGGTTTCTCGTTCTTAGCCAAGAAAGAAGGGTTCAACGAGCAGACAGCGCTGTCTCCCTTGAAACCCACTAGGCTACTGAACGCTTGGATTTCACTAACTCTCTTCGCCGTCGCCAGAGAAGCTAGGAAAAGCGTTTTCCTCGTCAAGTCCCTTAGAGAAGCTTCATGGAGAGGCTCAAAGGGACTTAGCATGAGATGTTTCAACACCACATCTAGATTCCATGAGGGCGGGTCTTGCCTGTGGAATCTTGGTGGTTTCGAACGACCTTAGAGATCGTGCAGATCCTTTATTGTCGGAGAGGTCCAGTCCTCTGTGGCGAAAAACGGCAGACAACATACTCCTATAACCCTTGATTGTAGGAACTGCCAATTTCTGCACATTTCTTAGATAGAGTAAGAAATCTGCTATCTGATTCACAGAGGTCGTGGAAGAGGAAATTCTTCCTTCTTGCACCATGCCCTGAAGGAGGACCACTTAGATTGGTAGACAGCTCTTGAAGAGGCTCTTCGAGCATTAGCGATTGCTCTCGCAGCTGCCTTTGAAAAGCCTCTCGCTCTGGCCAACTTTTCGATAGTCTGAACGCAGTCAGAGCCAGAGCGGAGAGGTTTTGGTGAAACCTTTTGAAGTGAGGCTGTCTGAGTAGATCTCTCCTCCAGGGCAACGTTCTTGGGAAGTCCACAAGGAATGTCATGACCTCTGTGAACCACTCTCTTGCTGGCCACATTGGGGCAATCAGAGTCAACCTTGTCCCTTCTGAAGCTGCGAACTTCCTCATTACGTCCCCCATGATCTTGAATGGGGGAAAGGCGTAAAGATCCAGGTCTGTCCAGTTCCAGAGCAACGCGTCCACTGCAATTGCCCCTGGATCCAGAACTGGGGAGCAATACAGAGGAAGCCTCTTCGTCCTTGATGTAGCGAACAGGTCTACTAGAGGACGTCCCCCACAATCTCCATAAATTGTTGACAGACTTCCTGGTTGCAAGGTCCATTCTGTTGGTAGAATCTGATTTCGGCGACTGAGAAGGTCCGCCCTGACATTCTGAACCCCTGCCACGAATCTTGTCAGGATCTTGATGCGCCTTGCGTCTGCCCATAGCAGAACTTCCTTCGCCAGGAGAAAAAGGGATCTGGAGCGAGTTCCTCCCTGATTCTTTAGATACGCAAGGGCTGTGGTACTGTCTGAGTTGACTTGAACAACCTTGCTTGACAGTTTGTCTTCGAAGAACTGCAGTGACAGGAATATCGCTGCCAGTTCCTTTACATTGATGTGCCAGGCTACCTGTTCCCCTCTCCAGGAGCCTGACACTTCCTCCCCCCCTAGTGTTGCTCCCCAACCGGAAATGGAAGCGTCTGAGAACAACACTAGGTCGGGGCTCAGAAGATTTAAGGAGAAGCCCTCTCGTAACTTTCTGAGGGGTCGAGCCACCATCTTAAGTGGACTTTTACCTTGTTGGAGATCCTTAGGATCGCATTCAGGTCCTCCTTCGACGTCCATTCTTCCGCAAGGAAAAATTGAAGAGGCCTGAGGTGCAGTCTTCCCAGCGAGACAAACTTTTCTAGCGAGGAAATGGTGCCCAGCAGACTCATCCACTCCCTCACCGAACAAGTTTCTCTCTCTAGAAAGGCTGCGACTTTCTCTAACCCCAGTCGCTGACGTTCCTGGGATGGAAACGCCCGAAAAGCCACTGAATCCATCTGAATCCCCAGATACACGATGGACTGTGTCGGGGTCAGATGCGACTTTTCGGAGTTGACCAAAAGTACCCAGAGACTTTGCTAGGGCTAACGTAAACTGAAGGTCCTTCAGACACTTCTGCCTCGACGACGCTCTGATCAGCCAATCGTCGAGGTATAGAGATATCCTGATCCCTGACGAATGGAGCCACTTCGCTACATTCCTCATAATCATTGTGAAAAACCATCGGGGCCGTGCTGAGACCGAAACAAAGGGCTCTGAATTGCCAAACCCTGTTGTCCAAGACGAATCTCAGGTACTTCCTTGAAAGAGGGTGGACTGGGACGTGGAAGTACGCGTCCTGCAGGTCCAGAGACACCATCCAGTCGCCAGGTCTCAAGGCTCCCAGCACCGACTGAGGCGTCTCCATTTTGAACTTGATCTTTTCTACAAAAAGATTGAGCCTGCTCACATCCAGGACCGGGCGCCAACCTGACGACTGCTTTGGCACTAGGAAAATCCTGTTGTAGAAGCCCGGTGACTCTAGATCCAAGACTTGTTCCACCGCTCTTTTTTCGACCATCTGGTCTAACAGATCGAAAAGAATACTTTTCTTCTCTCCCTGATAAGATGGAGAGAGGTCTCTGGGAGTTGATGTTAAAGGAGGAGGATGTAAAAAGGGGATCTTGTACCCCCGCTCTACTATCTTGAGAGTCCAAGGATCCGCCCCTCTCTGCCTCCAAGCCTCCGCAAAGAATTCCAGTCTGGCCCCGACTGGCGTCTGAAGGACGAGATCTTCATTTGCTGGTTTTAGGTTTGAATGAAGCTCTTCCTCTCGAAAAAACCTCTCCCTCGAGGAGCTGCTCTCGAGGGGGGTGCCCCGCGAAAGGGTTTGACTTTCTTCGGGGGCTTGCTGAATGTCGAAGTGGAGGAACTGCTGGACGTCTTGAAGACTGTACCAAGAGGTCCTGGGTCGCCTTTTCTTGCAAACTCTTTGCAAGATCCTTTACCACAGCCTGGGGAAGAGATGGTCCGAAAGAGGCGCAAAAGAGCAATTCCGCTTTCTGAGCGGGAGATACCGACTTAGCGGTAAAATTGCCAAAGCAGTGCTCTTTTCTTCAGGAAAGCAGTTCCAAAATTAGAAACTAGCTCCTCCGAACCATCCCTGACGGCCTTGTCCATACATGACAACACGCTGGACAGCTCCCCCAGACTGAGAGAATCAGGACTTCTAGACTGAAGGTCTAAAACTCCCAGACACCAGTCTAGGAAATTAAAAACATTTAGGGTACGAAGCAGTCCCTTCAAGTGGTGGTCAGTCTCCACAGGAGTCCAGGACACCTTAGCAGACGATAAGAGAGACCTCCTCTGAGCGTCCACTAAACTGGAGAAGTCACCCAGAGCGGACGAAGCAACCTTTACTCCCACGTCCTCCTTGGTCTCATACCAAAATTCCTCCTTTCCCGGCGAGTCTAGAGGGTGGATGGGCGAAAGTGGTCTTGCCCTGATCCTTCCTTCTAGACATAAAGTCTTGAAGCTTCTTAAACGCCCTCTTGGTCGACAGCGATGTCTTCATCTCGACGAATTCAGGGGTCTTAACGGTCTTGGAAGACGAAAGTTGAGAGGGAGGAGACCTAGGGGCTGCCGGCTGGAACTTCTCCCCGAAGGCTGACACGGTAAACAGGCCTAACAAGAACCTTGTAGTCCGAGACAGCTGAAGCTACCGGCTGTTCTTCTTCGACGGAACTCCCTGGACTACTAAGTTCCCCTTCCTCCCTAAGAGGAACTGGAGAACGCCCATCAGGAGAGGGAGTACGTCCAGCAGTCTCAATCCTGAACAACGACTTCCGTTGGATGGAAGTACCCGCTACAGGTACGGAATCGCCCTTACGTCGATCCTTAGAGGGACGGACATCTTGTGAAAGAGGAGCGTCCTTAGAAGCAAAGGGAACTGTCCTAACAGACACGTCCCTACGAGAGGAAGCGCGAGCTTCCTGACGAGAGGCGCCAAAAAAAGCGTCCTGCTTAGGCCAAGCAAGCGTCCTGCTGAGCGTCCTCAAAAGCGTCCTGCCTCGCTCGAAAAGCGTCCTGCTTCGAACGGCGAGCGTCCTGCGGAGCGTCCTCAAAGGCGTCCTGTCGACAACTCAAAGCGTCCTGCTTCGAACGCCGAGCGTCCTGCCGAGCGTCCTCAAAAGCGTCTTGTAGAGAGCGCAAAGCGTCCTGTTTAGAACGCCGAGCGTCCTGCCGAGCGTCCTCAACAGCTCCCTGCCGAGAGGCGCAAAGCGTCCTGCTCCAAGCGTCCTTCTTCTCTCCTGAGAGAGCGACAGATCTACTTGGAGAACGAGAACGGTGACGATCCGGAGGAGGAGAGAGAGACGAGCGAGACAAGAGAGAATGAGGCTGCTTCGTCCTCTTGACGGGCAGCCGAGCGTCCTTCCTACGCTTAGGCTCGACTGCTGCTGGGCGAGTCCTCTGAGCCATCAGCGACGTAATCTGGTCCTGAAGGGACCTAGGATATCCTTCGTAGGTGACGAAGGAGCATCAGAAGGGGCAGGACTGCGCCTGCGAGAAGGCGAGGGGCGAGGGGACGCCTCCTTCCTTCTAGCAGGTACAGCTATCTGCCTCTCAGGTGAACACGCCTGTGCGTGGAAACCAACGTCCTCGTCGGTAGAAAGCCTTCCTCTCTTCTGAGGAGGAAAGGCGTCATAAGCGTCCTCTGACGAAAGAGGAGACAAAGGACGTGAAGCGTCCTCAAAGTGAAAGGTCCTTTTCAACGGACGCGAGTCTCTCCGAGCGCTCCACCCCTTGCGCGGGGAGGACGCTTCGGAGGACGAAAAGCAATCTTTCAGGACAAGCGCGCTCGTGCGCGCTCCTTGGCAGCCTGGGATTTAGCAACAAGGCCTGCCGAAGGGACGCCAGATCGGTGGGGAGCCCCCGTAACCCTCTTGCGGCTTTCGACCATACCCACTCCCTGAGTCCTGGGAGTCCGATAGAGGTCTAGGCCTAGAGGCATTATGGGGGCCGATCTGACGCCCCCTCCACAACACTAGGGCACTAGCACAAACTTTCACAGGGCCGGTTTCTAGGGCCAAAACTTTAGATTCGAGAGCACGAATAGACTCCAGAATCAGAGAAAGGGTGTTACCTTCTCCAGACACAGCACTGGGGCCCGAAGGCAACAAAACAGGATTAGGTTGAGCAAAATCTACTGGTGTTAGAGGAGGAGAAATGTTACTATCCTTACCTTTAGTAGAACTGCCCTTGGAGGAAGACCTCCTGACTCTATCGCGCTCCAATTTACGTCGATAGGTCTCATACATCTTCCATTTATATCATCATCCAAATCCTTACATTCATTGCACCGATCATCAACCAAGCAAACATGCCCCCTGCAATCCATACAAACTGTGTGAGGATCAACTGAAGGTTTAAGAAGCCTCACCTTACATTCACTCCTCACACACACTCTGAAACTTCCAGTACTTGATCCCGACATCATGTACACAGAAAAGCCAATCCAAAATCAAAAACCAATCCACTATTACGCGTGCCAATCCAACAATCCAGAAGTCGATACCAAAAGTCAATCCAGATAATATTAAGCGAGATATCAAAAAATCCTAGACGGAGGTACTGTAAACAGTTGTTTGCAGCACCGGCGACAGAAAAATATGAATAGAAATGGGAATGGTTTCCTTGATATCCGCCTTCCCAGCGGCGGGAATGGGTACTACCACCTGGCCGCCCCACTACGTGTGCCGCGAGTTTTGAAATTCTGTCGGACGTCAGAAATACAGCTATATATATATATCTGACAGGTAAGTTTCATGAACAAAACAATTTTTTTGGATATGTAAAGCTATTGGACTGGCGTATTTGACTCTTGATGATTCCGTCACCACGTCTGTGCAGGCTAGAGCACATGAAGTTGGGTATTGGTCCCTCTCTGGCTTTCAAGAAGAATTTGGCCCTACATAGAGTTTTGAGTGCTGGTACTTGGTTACACCAGTAAACATTCACCTCTCTCTATCTTGAGGATGTTGCCCACAGATCTATGGACACTTTTTCCTTAGGTCCTATGGTGGCTGCCCGACAGATCGTGTAACTCATCGTTACCCTTAACTGGGCACCTTTGTGTCTTACCTACAATGATTGTGTGGAAGAGAGAATGAGTGAGTTGGCTGGTCTCTCTTTTTCTTGTTCCTCTCCTCCTTTCTACGGGTGGGTTAAGAAATAGACACGTCATTGGCTGGACTGGTCTGATATAGGTGAGTAAGGTAGTCATACTGATAGTTTGGTTGCTTTGTGTTCAAATAGTCAGACCCTCTATTCAGTAGCATATACAGTGGACCCCCATATTCGCGTTCTCCGGATTCGCGGACTCACACATTCGCGGACTCTCACATTCGCAGACTCTCACATTCGCATATTTCTCTCGGGAACGTTTCCCCACATTATTCGCTGTATTTTTCTATGAGAAATATCCACAAATTCCTGGTTTTTTGGAGCAATTTCATCATAAAATGCACTTTTTGTGATAAAACTATTAAAAAAACCAAGTATAAAAATTTTTAGGTTTTTTTTTCTTGAGTTTTAACTAACAAAATAGGCTGTTTTTAGCATTTTTATAGGGGTTCCAAACATTCGCGGGTTCTAACTATTCACGGGGGTGTCTGGTACGCATCCCCCGCGAATATGGGGGGACCATTGTACTCCGCTCTCTAGCAAGGGGGAGTGAGGAGTAATTGGCTTGTTATTGAACTGTCAGTCTCTCTCTTTAGTTCCCTACTGCAATGAATCTTCTCATATATTATTGTACGGAACCCAGTGGCTGAGTTGTTGGATATCAGTTTATCTAGCTTCTCAAGGGCATTGGTCTACCTCCTGTAGATATTTCTTTTGGAGTTGGACAGGTGGGTAGGCCCCCAGCCAGTTTAGGATTATAAGTCTATCCTATCGTTAAGACCGAAGATTTGTTCGCGTATGAACAAATGACAAATTTTCTAAGACAATTTGTATTTTTCATAGCTACAAACCTGAGGTCTTAACGTTGTACTGCCCACCTCTAGCCACCCCTCTTGTCTTGCTAAAGACATCCTGGGTTGGGAAAGACTAAACGCTGTGGCATGGGTTTGTGGTCCTTGACCACTTTTCACCCAATATAAGCATGCGTTGCCACATCTTACAAGTTTCCTTGCTTTCATCTGTGATTTAACCGGATCCTACTAGAAATTATCCTATCGTTAAGACCTCAGGTTTGTAACTATGAAAAATAAAAAGTCTTAGAAATTTTGTCATGTTAGCCTAATTCTGTTTAGAATCTCATTATGTATCTTGTAAGAATATTGTTGACAAAACTTGAACAGTACTTTTCTTATAGTAATTAATTACATAAGTACTGTATTGGTATTCAGGTAACTTAAGATATTCTTGGATAGTTTTTTTTTTTAATTTCTTGTTAGGAAGAATACATATACTCTTGTAAAATTGCATTTTAATGAAAGTACATGTACTGTAATAATTTTGAAGAAATGTAGTTTTTAGTTTGTAAAGAAGGCAGTCACTATTTTACTTTATCTTGGAGAAGAATTTATTTGTATTTTACCTTTTGAGTAATGTTGCAATTTATTTTTCAGACTTGCTACACTGCACCAATGAACCAAATGTCTCCATCCCACAGTTGGCAAATCTATTAATAGAGCGTGCGCAGATGCAGTCATGGGTTATAGTCTTCAAAGCACTTATCACAGTTCATCATTTAATGTGCTATGGGAATGAGGTAATGCTTTATATTTTTTGGACAGTATATAGTATGTACTTGTAGTTATAGTTTTACATATTTACTATATAGGTTTGCATTAAGCCATGTATTTCAGCTAAAAGTAGGTAGGCCTTAGGCTCTTTTTTTGTGGTCATGTAGTTTTTATTGTGATAGTTTTAAAGTTAATTTTATCTCAAGATATTAAATTTTTATCTGTGAAAACATACAGACATTTCACCTTGCAAAATTATAACTTAGTGAACCCTTTGGGTCTGTGGTGGCATAGGTTTGTTGAGTCATGAAACTATTCCTACGTGTTTATTGCTCTTAATACTTGTGTCAGAGTAAACAAAATAAGCTATAGTATTTGCTTTCTTTCCTAGTTCATAATTTTTAATGGTAGTTTATATTTTGCATGTGTATATGCATTAGTATTTTAGTTTTTTTTTATCTCATTTTGTAAATTAACCTTTTCATTGAGACTGAATACTAGCACACTAAAAGAGAAAATGGCAGTATCAAAGGACACATTATTCATACCCCTGACATAAGTATAAGTTTTTTTTTTCCACCTTATCAGTATCTGTAGTGAGTGGCCCATTTTCTGTGTGCTGTCGTTGTGTATCATTATTGTTATTATTTTTTTCTATTACAGTCATCCAATTCGACTGGGTGGTTTTTATAGTGTGGGGTTCTGGGTTGCATCCTGCCTCCTTAGGAGTCCATCACTTTTTTCACTGTGTGGGTGCTGTTTCTATTTTAACTTGGAATGAAAATAGTTGTATTACATATTGTAACTCCAGAAGTGTTCTTCAGTTTATGTAATCTTTTAACCCTGTGCACCCACTGATTTTAGAGATGTTGGAATTACTTTTTAGAAAAAGAAGAGGCAAAGGAAAATTTTTGCTGGGTGCCTTCCCATGTTGGGGTGGTTGGGAATGAGCAAGCTGATTAACTAGCTAAGTCAGCAGTCATCTTCCCAGAGGCCAGAACCCAGAAAAAGTTTACTTGTTACTGTATTAGGATGTATATCCTCTAGTAGATTAGAAAATTAAATCCTTTTGGCAGTCCCTTTGGGAAGATGTTTTAACAGATAAAAAAAAATGCACAGTATATTATGTCATAAGTGTCTCCTTGGTCATATCCTTATATGCCAAGGAGTCAAGAAATTATGTTGTACAGGCTCAGTATTGGACATCCAAGACTTACTTATTGGTTCTTGATGTCCAGCTAAAAAATTTTTCATACTAGGATGCCTTTATTGCGCCCCTGACTGTGAGATAATTGCTGGTTGAATGTCCCAGTCTTGGGATTCTAAGTCATCAGTTCCTCTCTTGAAGGCATGAGAGATGGACATTCCTCTTTGCAAAGATTCTTTGGGGTGGACTGTAATTTAGAGCAGCTATATATCTTTGTTAGGGAGGTGGGTTTCCTCGATAAGATTTAGATCGTATGCATTATGTGTATATGTACATGTTTGTATTATATGATTTTATAATTTTAGATTTGTTCATACGCGAACAAACCTTCGGTCTTAACAACAGTATAATCTCTAACGCCTAGCTGGATCCAGTTAAATCGCAGATGAAAGCAAGGAATCTTGTGAGATCTGGTGTCACGTGCATATATCGGGAAAAATGGTCAAGGACCACGCACCCACACCACAGCGTTCAGTCTTTTTCTCAGCCGCCTGGGCGAGAGTTGTGGTTGACCTCTCTCGGCCTTTACCTGGTTCATTGCCCTTTTTCGCTTGTGTTTCTATGTGTGTTGAGTGCTTTTATTATGGCTGCTTCTGCTCCTTCTCGGCCTCGACAATGTGTGTGCCCGGGTACTCCAGGTTTCCCGTGTTCTCGTTTTTTGGCTTCTTCAGCGAGAAGTGTTGTTCTAATGTTGTACAATAACAAATCCCTGCAAGGAATGCCGTGCATGGCCTAGAGGCCAGTGGAAGTTATTTTACATTAAGAGGGAGCATCGTAGGCTTCCTACTCTTCCTTCATGGGAGGGTTTTTCTTCTCCTCTTCCTGATGCTCCATCTCCTGCTGCTGTCACACCCCATACTAGTGTTGTGCCTTTGTCTCCTTCCTTTTCTTCCATCGATTCATCATTGGAAGTATTGGGAGGCCCTCAGGCTGATTTATGTAATGTTGCCCTTTCTTCTTCAGGAGTTAATTTGATTCCTGAGAGGGGGGAGGCTTTTTCATAATTGTCTTTTATTTCAGAGTTGGAGGCGTCTTAAATGACAGGGCTTTGGGGGATGCTTGGGCTATGGGCTCCACCGTCCTTTGAGGGTTTGCTGATGCACTTCATGGATGCTCGCTACCCCCCTCCTCATGCTGTCCAAGCCCTCCCCCCTCCTTCTGGCCTCGTCTTCATGGATAGCTGAGGTCAGCCATTTTGTATTGCTCCACCAGTGGTGATTGCCGCTTCTTCGAGTCAGCGGGAAGCCATGGCGTCAGCCCCGCTATGACGTCATGGGGTCAGTCATTTTGTATCCCTCGGCCAGTGGCGTCTGCTTCCTGTTTGGATTGAGGGGAAGGAGTGACGTTATCACCACTTATGACGTCACTTCCATCGATGACATCAATCCTAGTCGTCTCCAATGCGCTGCCTCACTTGTCTGTGTTGTTATTGTTTGCTGCCGTGACGTCATCTCTGCCATCCAGTTCGCTGCATCCCCCTTCCATGTCGTCGGACCCTTCTCTTGCTGGTCCGTCCAAGGCTTTATGCCAGGCGGTTCTTAAGAGATTGGACTCTGTTTTAGAAGATATGTTGGCTGCCATGAAAACTGGGAGGACTGAAGGCAAGCGTGTTGCATTGCCCCTGCCTCCTGCGAAGAGATTGTGTAAAGAGCCAGTGTTGTCTTCCTCTCCTTCCCCATCTCCGCTGTGTCGGTATAGCAAGCGTTGGAAGGCTAAGGACTTTGCCCTCTCTTCATCTGTGAGTGAGGAGCAGCACGCCCGTGTTTCTGAGTGTGTTGGTGCTGCTTTGTCCTTTACATCGAGTCGCGAGCGTGTTGCAACCTCCCACGTTCGTGCATGTTACAGGTGCTCCCACTTCTCCTTCTCTAGGGCCTATTCGTCGCTGTAAGGATCTCGAGGTGCCTGTCAAGAGGTCGGAGGTTGTGAGCGCCGAGTTGGTGTAGCAGGAGTGTTTGCCTGCTCCTCTCCCTGGTACTTCCAGGAGTTCGACTCTGAGGGATTCTCATTCTATCTCGAGTATTCAGGATTCCTCACCGACACACTTTCGTACGTCTGCCAGGCTTGTACCCGTTCACCGCCATGTTAGAGAGACATCTGTTGGGAGAGTGCGTAGTGATATCCCTAGTGTTGTGGTTGGTTTGTCGCAGGAGTTGGCGCTTGGATCCATCCCAGACAGGTTAGTTGCTTATTTGGGCTATTTGGCCGCTGGTTCTTCCGTTAATTTAAACAGGAAGGCGCTTTAGATAAGCCTGTTCACCCTTCTCGTCATTCTCCATTGCCGGAGTAAGAGGAGGGAGACGCAAGAGTTTTTGTCTTCCTTTACAGAAGTTGTCGATCTCATTCGTGGATTCAGCAACTTGGAGAGTAGAACTCATGCTTGGTCGTCTTACACTCCTCCATGCTTGGAAGCCTTCCTGGGAGCTACGCAGGATCCCAAGTCATCGTTTCAACTTCCCTTGTCGGCGTATGTCCAGTCAGTCTTGCATAATGTTAACACCTCTTTCAGATCAGTTCGCTTCGCTGTACGGGCTCTGCCAAGCTGCTACCCCTGCCTCTCACGAGGCATAGGAAGTACTATGCTACGAACTCTGCTTTTTTGATGTCGCATCATCTTAACCCAGATGTCATTCGTCTGAAGCCGGGATTGACTTTGGAACAGGTGAGGTCGGTGGCTCCATCCTTGTCTCCACAGGATGCCTCAGCGTTGGAATCTATGGCAACCTCCATGTTACAGACGGTTTCTTGGTTGGACTTTTGGTCTATGATCATTGCCAAGATAGCTTCTGACAGGTCCCCAGAGGGGTTGGTGAGTGTTTCTTCTCTTGCCAGTTTGTTGCAGTCCGGAGGCAAGGTATTTTCTTATATGACTCGCCTCGGTGATTAGAAGAGATGCGGCTTTATCCAGGATGGAAAGATCAGTTGACCCCGAGTCCTTGTTGGCATTGAGGAATGGAGATCTGTGGAGTCATTATTTTTGTTCCCTCGGACTGAGCTGGAAGATGCGATTGACCGGCGCTGGGCTGACACCAAGGACAGATTAATGCAAAAGGCTGTATCTAAGTCGGAAGTCTCGTAGTCACAAAGATCGTTGCCTGGTAGGCCGTCGAGGAGTTCGGTCTCGGCAGGGCCTCCCCGTTCTTCCCAGCCTAGGTCAGAGGACCAATGTCCCTTTCGCTCCCGTTCCTTTAAGCCGAGAAGGGGCCTCAGGGGCAGAGGTAAAGTGGGTCGTTGGTAGGTTTAGGCACCTCTCCCTCTCCTGTGCCACGGGTTGGGGTGTATCCTCCAGATTCTCTGAAGTTCTTGGCTCTCCCGGGAGGAAGTGCAGAAGATGCTGGACAAGGATGCGATAGAGGAAGTGGTGCGTCCGTCTCCGGGGTTTTACAGTCACATCATCTTGGTGCCCAAGGTGTTTGGAGGTTGGAGACCTGTGATCGAGTTAGCCACCTTGAATCACTTCATCAGGAAGACAAGGTTCAAGATGTCGAATGAATAGGGATCTGGACAGTGTTGGCAGCTGTGAGGGAAGGCAACTTCATGCTATCTATAGACTTGAGGGACACATACTTCCAGATCCCTATTCATCTGACATCCAGGGAGTTCCTTCGCTTCTCTCTCGGAGACAAGGTCTTCGAGTTCAAAGTACTGTGCTTCGGGCTGACCACAGACCCTCAAGTGTTCACAAGGGTCTTCTCTCTCGTCTCAAGTTGGGCCCATGCTCAGGGGATCTGTTTGCTGAGATACCTCGACGATTGGTTGGTCTTGGCAAGTTCCAGGGAAAAGTTGCTGCAGGACAGGGATAGTCTGTTTCGGTTTTGTCTGGAACTGGGCATCGTGGTCAACCAGGAAAAGTCAAACCTCGTACTCAGTCAAAGGATTCTATACCTGGGCATGGTCATCGATACAGCGGTAGCAAGAGTTTTCCTGTGAGATCAGAGGTTGGAGAAGTTGCGAGTGGTGGCGTGCGACTTCCTGTCGGAACCACATCAGTCAACTCATCACTGGCAGGTTCTTCTGGAGGTTGTGTCTTTCCTGGAGAAGCTGGTCCCTCATGGGCATCTTCATCTTTGGTCTCTACAATGGAGACTGGGGGAATTCTGGTCTCCGGCAAGGAACTCACCCTTGTTAAAGGTTCCTCTGTCTCTGGAAGTGAGAGAAGACCTTCATTGGTGGTTGGACAACCGAAATCTTTTGAAGGGTGTCCCTCTGTGTTTTCTCCCACCAGACTTCCTTCTGTTTTCAGACTCCTCTCTTGCAGGTTATGGGGCTCATTTAGGCAGCCTCATTGCCTCAGGTGTTTGGAGTTTGGAGGACAAACAGCAGCATATCAACATCTTGGAGTTGAAGGCAGCCTTCTTGCGTCTGAAGGAGTTTTGGGAGAAAGTAGAGGGTCATTTTGTCGTTCTCTTGTCGGACAACACCACAGTGGTCGCCTATGTGAACAGGCAGGGAGGCCTGGTTTCACATCAACTTCACTCCTTGACCGTTGAGGTTCACTAGTGGGTGGTCAGCAATTCGGTAGAGCTCTCAGCCATGTATATCTCAGGCAAACGGAACGTGGTCGCAGACAAACTCACTAGTCAGGATTAGATCCTAGGCACTGAGTGGTCTCTTCATCAGATGGTAGCAGACAAGCTCTTTCAGGTTTGGGGGAGACCCATGCTGGACCTTTTTGCAACTCCGTTCAACAGGAAACTGGAGATATTCTGTTCAGTGGTTCTAGATCCTTTAGCGTTAGCGAAGGACGCGTTCCAACATTCTTGGGACAACCTGGAGGTGTATGCTTTCCCTCCGTTTTGTTTGATCTGTCAAGTCCTGACCAGGCTGATGAATTTGAAGGGTCTCAGGATGACTTTGGTAGCCCCTCTGTGGCCTCAGGCGGAATGGTTTCCAGATCTGCTGTCGTTGTTGTCGGAGGTGCCAAGGGAAATTCCCCCTTGGCAGCATCTCCTGTGTCAGCCGCATGCAGAAAGGTTCCACCAGTCAGTAGAATCCCCATCTCTTCATGGTTGGAGGCTATCAAGTATCTCCTCCGATTGAGGGGCTTTTCTCAGAGAACAGCAGGGCATATGTCCAGCAATCTCAGAAGGTCGACCTCTGCAGTTTACCAAGGCAAATGCACAATCTACTGTAATTGGTGTCATAAATGGGGTTTTTCTTCACTCGCAACCTCTATTCAGCAAAGTGCAAACTTTTTAACTATCCTCAGAGATGAGAAACTTTTGTCTGTTTCTACCATTAGAGTCTACAGCGCGGCCCTGAGTTTAGTGTTACGCCTTAGAGGTATCGACATCTCCTCCTCCTGGGAACTTTCCTTGCTAGTTAAGGGGTTTGAGCAATCGAGTTCTTCTAGGGAGCTCAAGCCTCTGACGTGGGATGTTTCCTTGATTCTGAGAAGCTTCACTAAGGGTCCATATGAGCCTTGCGTCGCCCATCTGACAGGAACTTGACACTCAAGACTGTTTTTCTCTTGGCCTTGGTATCTTCGAAGAGAGTGGGAGAGCTCCACAGTCTGAGCTATAATGTGAAGCACACCAGGGGTTGGGGGTCGGTGTCCTTCGAATTTGTCCCAGAATTCGTGGCCAAGACCCAAAATCCCTCTGTGTATGATGATAGGTTCACTTCCTTTTCCATTCCATCTCTGACTGACTTTGTGGGTGGTGATGCTCAAGAGCTTTTGTTGTGTCCTGTCCGGGCCCTGCCTTGCTATCTTAAAAAGATACGGCACCTTAGGCCAGGCTGCTGCAGACTTTTGTTAGCACAGGACGTACAAAGAAAGAGGTGTCAAAGAATACAATCTTTTTGGATACGTGAGGCCTAGCAGTTAGGCGTATTTGACTCTTGATGATTCTGCCAACATGTCTGTGCAGGTTAGAGTGCATGACGTTAAGGGTATTGGTCCCTCTCTGGCTTTCAAAAAGAACTTGGCTGTACATAGAGTGCTGAGCACTGGTACTTGGTTACTCTAGTCCACGTTCACCTCTTTCTATCTTAAGGATGTTGCCCACAGATCTATGGACACCTTTTCCCTGGGTCCTTTGGTGGCTGCCCAACAGGTTGTGTAACTCATCATTGCCCTTAACAGGGCACTTTTGTATCGTACTTAAGATGATTGTGTGGATGAGAGAATGAGTGAGTTGGTTGGTCTCTTTCTTTCTCTTGTACCTTTCCTTCTTCCTTCAGGCAGGTTAAGGAATAGACACGACATTTGCTGGACTGGTCTGATATAGGTGAGTAAGGTAGTCATACTGATAGTGTGGCTGCTTGGTATACAAATATCCAACCCACTATTCGGTAGCATATGCTCCTCTCCTTGAGAGTGGTAACAAACCCTGGTGTGTAGGTTTGTTATTGGACAGTCAAAGTTTGTCTTTGGTTCCCTATGCAATGATTCTCCCATATATCATTGTACGTCGCTCAGTGTCCGGGCGGTTAGATATCAATTTATCTAGCTTTTCACGGGCCTCAGTCCCTTTCCGGAAGTTATTTCTTCTGGAGCTGGACTGGTGGGTAGACCCCCAGCCGGTTTAGGATGTCTTGTACCTCCCTCCAAGTATTAAGTCTTTCCTATTGTTAAGACCGAAGGTTTGTTTGCGTATGAACAAATGACAAATTTTCTAAGACAATTGATATTTTTCATAGCTACAAACCTGAGGTCTTAACATTGTACTGCCCACCTCTAGCAGCCCCTCTGTCTTGCTAAGACATCCTGAGTTGGGATAGACTGACGCTGTGGCATAGGTGCGTGGTCCTTGACCGCTCTTCACCCGATATATGCACTCGTTGCCAGATCTCACAAGATTCCTTGCTTTCATCTGGAATTTAACCGAATCCAGCTGGGCACTACAAATTATCATATTGTTAAGACCTCAGGTTTGTAACTATGAAAAATACAAATTGTCTTAGAAAATTTGTCATGTTACCCTGTCTATCTCTCTCTCTCATAGTCCTCCTAAATTGCTCCCCCTATTCTCCTTTAAGGTCCCAAATCTTAATTCTAGATCTTTCTCTTCTTAGGTTTCCTAATCTCATTTTCAAATCCACCACAACCAACCTATGTTAACACATGCTTCTCCCAAGATCATTTTGTAGTTCATCACATTGTTTTTGTCGGCTCCTCTAACCAGGATGTAATCTATTTGGCTTTGCACTCCTCCGCTTTCATAAGTTATCAAGTCCTTATCCAACTTCAGAAACCATGTGTTCATACGTGTCAATTCAAAACTCTGAGCCATCTCCAATATACTGCATTTACATAATCCCCATCTTCATTTCTAATTCCAAACCCATGGCCTCCTTGTACCTCCTCATACCCTTCTCTTCTCTTTCCCACCCTGCCATTCATATCAGTTCCTATTATTAGTTTCTCCTCCTCTTTCACTGTTCTAATGGCAACCTCAAATTCTCGTCTAAATAATTATCTCTTATTCTTGGTACCCCTTCTGAGGAGCCTATGCTGATATTTTATTTACTACTTTGTCCTCTGTTATTATTGGAATCTTTAAAAGCCTATCATTTACTCTCTTTACTTCTACCACTTTTTCCTTCCAGCTGTTACTATAATTCCAACTCCATTTCTTCCCTCTCATAACTTGCTGTAATAGAGCTTATACCCAGTTCTTATCTCTCTAGTTCCATTTCCCTTCCACCTAGTCTCCTCCACACACGAATGTATCCTCCTCCTCTTCATCACATCTATTATCTCCTTCAGTCTTCCTGTTAGAGCACTAATGTTCCATGTACCTGCTTTTATCTTCCACTCTTTCACTACCTTCTTTGGTCACAGTTGTAAACCTTGTGGTACCTCTTGCCCATTTATCATTCAAGTAGGGGGATTCTGACACAACGTCGATTAAAACATTAGGCATGGTTAATTGTTTGGCAAAGAGGTTTTTTACAACTGCATGCCCTTGCCTAGTCTTTTACTAAAAAGTAAGACTGCAAGGCAGCAGTTTCCAAAGTAACTGGCAGTGGACTTAAAAACTGCAAGGTAGCAGCTGTCCTTATAGTCTCCTTTTACAACACGCAGGACCTACGGAGGTAGTATTCTTACACCACTACTAAATGTGTTGGAACTAGGTACATTATTTAATTTTTGTCTAACTTGAAAGGAAGCTATATTAACCTTTTCATGGCATGGCACTGATCTCCTCAGTGATCATTCTTTTGCTTGTAGTTATGTAGCACATAATAGATAACACATTTCCCTCATCATTGTTAGGAGCTTATGTCTATATTCTAGTGACAAATGGCAACATTTGATTATCAATTTAAAGGATAATATCAGGACAAGGGGTAGACCTTCAATAACCATCAAAATGCCGTAAAGGTAGGATTCTCTCGATGATGAAGTAGGACAGCCTTTTATTTGGAAATGACAATGGTGGTAGTAGACCTGAACTATCAAATAGTTCTGATAGTGACAGTAGTGAATATGGTGATGTTTGTTTATCATAGTTATGCAAAGACAAAACCTATCTGATAATTTTTTTTACTTAGGTTTAATCAGGGATTATCATGAATCAGAGGAAATGGCATTAGATGTGGTGTTAGTAAACAAAGAGAACAGGATGAAAATTTTGAATGGAAGACCATGGAAGATTTATTTCATATAAAATCAGTCGTCTGAAACTTTTCTTGGAGTTTGTGAATTCACATTTTCTACAGAATGCAAAGTATTTTCTTTTTCTGTGGCTTCTCTAGTTGAAGTGTATGGTCAAGAGCATGTGTTCTAGGTTTGTAGCAGAGTTTCAAACTGAATAACAGACATGAAGTTAGTTTACTCCATGCTTTGAGAGTTATTACACAGAAATTAATCATTAATAAAAGCTACATTATTCAGTATTTGAATAATTACATACATATTTTATCTCCCTACTATAATAAAACATTATAACAAGTCAGTTACGTGTATGATTAACAGGCCACTGATTTTGTCATTAGTAATGATAACTTGTCACAGCAAAAGGGTTAAATTTTTGTGAATAATGAATGGACTTGCAGCTTATATTTCAATTAAGTAAAAAGTGCTTGTGAACATAATATTAACTAGTATGAAAATATCTGTTCTTTTCTTAAAATATTTTCACTCATTCTGAAATTCATCATTAAGTACAGACAGTGATATGTTGAAAAAGTATTGCAGTTGGGTCCTATTTCATTTGCTGCATCTTAACCTTCTTTGTGTTTTAGGGAATTAAAGTGCTGTACAGTATATTTTCAATTCTTGTTGTCACTTTGAGTTTTGGGAAATCTGTCAAGATTAAAGGCATATTTACATTGCATAGTAATATGGAATTGATGCTTAAATATCCTTTTTTTATTTTCCAGAGATTTACACAATATTTAGCATCGAGCAATTGTAATTTCAACCTTGGGGGATTCTTAGATAAAACGGGAGTAGCAGGTAAGTTACATGGACACAGTGAAAGCTAAAATGGAGAATCTTTTGTAAAAAAAAAAATTTTTGACAAGATGTTTTGTGACTTGATAATGTAAATATTCTTCTTGTTTTGAACTGAAAACTTGAACTAATTTGTTGTGAATATGCTGCTACTGCTTTATATTTGTCCAGTTCGTATAGAAGGACATTTTTGTTTCTCAGCTTTAATATAAAGGTTACTAATAGCTGTGTTGTATTATTGTTAGCCAGGAATACTAGTAGGAAAAGTACTCACATATTTTGTACGTATTTGTAAATGAATGGATATTAGGCTAGATTCCAGAATAAAGTAAATATATATTATTTATTATTATATATACTATATATATATATATATATATAATTATATATATATATATATATATATATATAATATAATAATTATATATATATTATATATTATATCTATATATATATAAATATATATATATATATATATATATACATATATCATAACTAAATGTTATGATGACTTTGGCATCACAGGGCTAATGTATTAGTTTCCATGAGGATAAGAAAGCAAAACAGATAGACTTGACTTTATTTCATTACCCTGAATAAAGGAAAGGGAGATCATTAAAAAATACTGCTTGACAAATGATTTAAGTCACTTTACTTATGTAGTATGTAGTGGATAACTTTCAAAGAATGTTCACTTGCTTTTTATCCTAGTACTGATGTGGTAAGGGGGCTGAATGCTATAAAATTATAAGTGATTCATACCTCAGTGTTCTGTGGTGATTCCCAGCTTGTTTTGATTGTTTGCCAGAAAAATGTCTGGGCCTTGCAAGCAAGAATGGATCACTGTAAGGCAGAGCCCCCTTTTGCTTTCTTGTCAAAAATGATAGTTTTGCATCATTTCTTTTTATCTTTGTAGTTGGAGATGGATTTTGGTCATTAAGAGTACGCTTAGTTTCAATGAGTGTGCACCTTATGTTATTCAGTCAGTCAATCAGTATTTTGAAGCAAAATCGAGAAAATGTACTTTTTGCCCCTTTAAGTTGCATTGTGGTTTTCAAAATGTCACTATACTGTAACTGAAAAAGAAATATCTGCTATTAAACTCATCCTTTAACATTCTGGACAAATGACTTGCTTTTCTTTTTCTTGTCAGGTAAAATTTTCACTTCTGTACTGTATATTCATTTCATTGAGATAACTATACCTGAGGAGTTTCATGGTATGCATATTCATATCAATTTTTGTTATGAAAAACTGGTAATTAGGTAGATGTATTTTATTGATAAGCCATCTAATAGATACTAAAAATGAATCATATATGTGCTGTAGCTTTATGTTACCACATTTGTAAGTTGCGGATGTTTAGGTTTGACGAATCTGAGAAATAATTGAGTATATAAACTAAAAGGAATTCAAAGGTGTAGTTCACTTTTTAAGATACTGAAAAATGTCGGTTTCTGCAAGTTAGTTTCTGAAAATGCTGAATGGGCTCACTATGTTTTTGAGACATGGAATACTAATAGTTAAATGTATTAAATCTCCCTTTTGACTAGGTGGGGTTAGTTTTAGGATTATTCCTTAGGAATTTGTTGGGTAACCTCATGTAGAACAATGTGGAATACAAGAAATTGCTACAGACCTATTAATCTTAAGTCATTGCCAGTTACACAAACTTGATAGATCTTGAAAGGAGAACCCTATTGTAAATGCCCAGGCCACACTCCATTGTCTTGCTAGGCATATGTACTTGCATTCCTTTATGCTAACCACCTCCTTGAAGAGAGAGGAATGTGGGAGAACACTAAAAGCATATGGTTAATGGGTTGGAAGCAAAATATTGCTTTTACAGCAGAACTAGTTTTTGTCCTTATCTTCATCTCCTCCAGTGCTGCATTATACAAAGAGCCTCTGTAAAAATGTGCCACGCCTGTATTTGCTGAGCTTTATCTTCCACAAATCTCTACTTTCCTTCAACCTCCTTTCTAGTTCTCATCTGAGCAGTTCTGGGTCCTTCAACTCTTCTGTTGCCCATGCCCATAATTATTCAGGTACCTATTATGTTTTGTTCACCTGGATTTGTGCAAAGGCCATGTCCACATCTCATATGGTGCAATGTAGGCATTACTTCTGGTTCTTTGCAGCACCCCTTTGGTCCCTAGCTACAACAACTTTAATCCTTTTTACTGCACTCTAAAGATGCCACTAATACTAAGTATACAGATGCAGAAAGGTTGACTGAAGGTAGCTTAGATGCAGGGGAAGGCTTCTAACCCACAATTACCTCATCCATAGACAAATCATCCCTAAATAACAAAATATTTCTTTCAAGGTCAATCAAGTTGGATTGGCTGGAGCAGTTTGAATTTAATAGGTTATTTATGATTAGTAATTTCAAATGATTATACATGTCCTTATTTGTAGAGTATGCTCCACAATCTTTTGTCTAACAGACAGTGAGAATTTAGTTTAAAGAGGCTTGAGTCTCATGGACTTCTTCACTTTGTGTAGTTTGGAAATGGGGCTTTGAGACTAGTGTGGCTGGGAGGAGGGAACTCCTTATAAGGTTGATTGCTTTGCTTAAATACTCTGTTTATGATTGCCGTATCAATCAAATATATATGCTTTAATTGCAAATTAGGTAAAAAGGTAGAATTGCTGAATATGTATTCCAAGAATATTTATACCTTTTAAAGTATAAATCAAGGGCCTAGTACTTGGTAGTGTCTTCTGGAATGAAGAATTAACAATTTAACATTGTGAAATTTAAGAACTATAACTCTTGAAGTATAAGTGAAAGAAGATGGGAGAAATAGATGATATGAAGAGCAAGCAGGTTGAATGCACTGCACTGGTGAACAGCAGAGGTTGCTGGAAACTTAAAGGAAGACTGGCTCTCCTTCACTACTACAAGATAAGACAGTGACTGTTACTGACTAGTTACGGTATTCATTCATTACACATAGACCTTCATGGTTTATACCTCTTAATTATGGAAAAGCTTGCTCACTGGTTGATTAACCACTTGTGCCATGTGTAAGAGGTGCAAGTCCCTGTCATGGGACAAGATCAGGCAAGAGAGGCCTTGTTTGGTAGACCCTTATGTTTGGTGAAGCATAACTAAAAATAAAAACTAGGACAGAGCCCATTATTTGGAAAAAAAAAAGATAGAGAGAGAGAGAGGGGTATACTTGACATCCCAGACCAATTGTGATGCTAGTATTCCCCTTTGATCATATTTAGATTGGTGGAATAGTAGATAAAGATATCTGAGTATTGAGAGGGGAATTCCTTCTACAGTCCTCAAATTTTGTCTTAAATCATGATTTAATGTTGCAATTAAGCTGGTTAAAGTCAAGCATGTAGGAAATCATGATTTAATATTGCAATTAAGCTGGTTAAAGTCAAGCATGTAGGAGCTAATGGAACTGCTGTATATTGCCCTAAACAGAAGACACCTTTGGCTCAAGTCTTTGTGAGCAAATGGTGTGGTTTTCCAGAGCCTGAGTTGTGTTCAGTGGCCTTCAAATCTGGAGAAGTCAAAACTTTGCTTGTGGCGTTTGATAGTTATGACAGCATAGACCCTAACAGGATCTTGACTGCATTACCCAAGGGACTAAGTCTGCCATCATGCCCCTCAGAATATAGGCCCTTTGTAGATCTACAGTTGGGGTTTCATAAAGGCTTAAAGTTTTAAAGTACTCTTGTCAATATTTGCCAACTTGCAGATTGCTATAGATAAGGATGCTGAGGCATGCCTTTGACTGTGAATCATAAAGCACTTACGTACAAGGTAAGATTATTGGGAATGGCTAGATCTTTGAGTAATATTTTGGATAAATTTCTGATTGGCTAAATCCAAAGGGTCTGTGTTGATGGCCAGTTTAGTAGCTTGATTTATATCAGTTGTGGTGTTCCTCAAGGAAGTGATCTTGGACCTTTGCTCTTCATTAAATATGATAACTAGTGACTTGTAGCAAGATCTGGGGAACATTGCAGCAAGGTCTGGAGAACACTGCAACAATTCCAAAATTAATTCTACAAAGAAGCAAAAATTAAGAAGATTTATCCAAAAATAAAATAAAATATCATACTAATTAGTAAGGACAGTCAGCTTGCCCTTTGCCCTGGATAAAGAAAACTAATGAAAGGGAATAGCAAAAATAAAAACCTATTTCTCGGCCTAACTAGTTTTCCCACTCGCTGCCTAGTCATTGATAAGCACATGGCATTTAAAAAACACCCAAACTTGATAAAAATAATAATATGCACACAATTTTGAAAGTATTTGACAACTGGCCAAAAGCAAAAGTATCAGGATAAGTGAATAATTGTGACTACTAACAGTTACCAACATTGGAGCTATAATCCTGACAATTGAGTATTACCAAGTTAGGTGCAGGAATCGCACTAAAAACTTTTTGAAAGGAAAGAAGTGAAAAAGATGGAAAGGAACAATGAATTGGCTAATGAAACCATGAGATTTGGGTTGGAATAATGCTGGAAAATGGTGTTTCTGCAACAAAGAAATTATATATGGGCTATTCTGGACAAAGCTGTCAACAGAATTGCATTCTCAGAAAAAATAAGAAAAGTGAGGTGGCATACTTGTACTGAAACTACCATTCGTCTTTTGTTTTTTAGCTAATAGAATGTTGGGCATTCGGAGTCTACTGATGTGGACTTGATGAACTAATCATTTTTGAGTGTTTACCCATGTTGACTCTTCAGACTGGCCTGAATTTACTCATGGGGTGTGACAGATAGAGCAATGTATTGTGAAAGAGACCAAAGGAAAAATGAGTAATGAAAGAGCCATAAGATTGCTGTTGAAGAGACATTACAAAGCATTTAAGGTAAAATTGCTGTGAACCATACAAGGAACACTTAAAATGGATGTTTTGGCTTTTAGTTGTCATCCTAGATTCAGGTGGAAAACTCTGCACAAATGTTCAGATTATATGTCAGTGCAAGAGGTTTTTAGTTCCTTTTTATATTTATAAAATTTGAGATTTTTATTAATGTTATGTAGTATAGTACGTCATTAATACCAGTTCATTGAAAGGTAGACTTTAAAACAGTTCATGTCTCTTCTGTGTGGATACCATATAGAAAGGTCTAATTTTAGCCAGCTGTAGTATCAGATACAATGTGAAGTATGGAATTGTTCAGTTTAGGGAGTTTGTCCATGTCATGTATAGCACAATTTTGACCTGTCTATGCCTTCAGATACTGTGAGCCCTTGGTATTTTGAGAAGCTGATTTTCAGGCAGTATTATTTCTTAGAATATAGTAGTGTTTTAATTGTGAAAATATATTGATATTTGAGTGGCATGCCCTTCTACAATTTTAACACATTATGCTTACATAGTTCATGCTAACACATCTAGGGAAATATTAAGAGACAGTTTTATGCAGTTAAAAAAATAGCTAATCACTGTACTTTAACGTGGCATAAACTTTGTTAATGTGCTCCATATACAGTAGCAGTATATAGGTTTCTTATTTTTATAGATAATCAGATCAGGAATGCATTAATGTTTTCATGTTTTGTAATTATTATATATGCTTTCTTTCTCATCCTTGTCCGTAACTTCCAATAATGTCTGCCACTCTTCGTGACTTGCAACCTTTGACTGATATTCATCACAGGACAAAGTAAGTTTTAAACTATGTCATTGTGCTATAATTTTGTATGCTGCGTGCAAATGTGTATGTGTGTTAAGGTAGCGAATGTAAGTGTGAAATTGCATTATTTTGGTGTGAAGTAGATATTGTTTATGTGATGCTTCACTTCATATTGCTTTATATTCATCATCATGAAATTGAATTAGTCTTGTACTTAGAAGATTTGCAAGAGCTTCTAAAATTGATTGGTCTTAGGATTACTATATAGTAGTATACTGTAAAATTTTCATGGTTGATGTTTCACTTTTAATTTCAGAACTGAGTGTAGGTTATTTTTAAGGTATTTTTTTCTTGTAGTCAACAAAAACTAAATATAAAAGTGTAGTTTTTGATATATTTTGAAGGGAATCATTTGAGTTCCCACCATTGACATCATCCATATCCAGTTGGTTGTTTCAGTGACCAATTCTTATAATTTTCTTTTGGGTTTGAATTCTTTTGAATTCACTGTTAAAGAATTGTTAGTTCTTCCATCTGGCAAGAAGATCTCTTGCTCTTGTAAGGGTTAAATCACTACTGTCAAGCTAAGTAAGACAATTTAATTTCTCTTGTCTTCTTAATAAGGTAATTGTTAGTCAGGTTTTTATGACTTAATTTCGACAATACTGCTAGTTGCTAGCATATATTGATCATCTGTTCATCTTGATTTATTCAAAGCTTGTTTGTTTTGCTGTACAGTATTCACATACAGTGCTATATGTACAACAGTGGAAATCCTGGTTTTGTCTCTCAACTTAGGTACAGATTAAGCATGAAGAAGTTGGTATACTCTATATATTCATTGTAATTACTTCTAGTTATTGAATCCTGTCATGGTGAATTTTCACTGTCATAAGCATTGCCACTTGCAGTATGACACTGCAATGTTTGGTTCTTTCTTTGATAAGATGTTTTAGATTATTGGAAATGTTTCTTCAAACAGTTAGGGCAAATGGTGGTGATAAGTTTAGTGGTTGTCATTCTGGTTGTGAATTTCATTTTGTCATGTTGCATGGTTTGGTGGTTAAGTTTTCCTTTATTTCGTATTTTGTAGCATAAATATTAAATTAAATTGTTGTTCTAATTACAAATCCTCAAGTCATAGCAAGTTAGAAAGGTGAAATATAATTACATCTTTCAAGAACTTGATACTATTTGATTGTCATTTAAGTTAATTAGCTGCTAACAAAAATGTATAGAACTGAGTTTTAATCCTTTTGGGTGTGAGGAATATTTTTAGTGTATTTTAGTAGTTTAAACTTAATGAAAGAATCTTCCCCCTTGTACCAAAGTTAAACATGCTTGGATTAATTGTAGAATGCTGAATTAGATGTAGCATACCTGATTGTTTGGATGGTTGCCCAATTCAGTGCTAGCACTGAAAATGTTGCAGAGCTTATGAAGTACTATATGAAAAATGTAATTTTTTTTTTCACTTGCAGTGGTATTAGCCTTTTTGACTTTTGGTAGTTTATTTGTCAGCACTGAGTCTTCTTGAAAGTTGGTTTTAATAATCTGCATCTAGGAGGTAACAACCCTTGATGAGTTTTTTTGATATATTAATAAACCAGAATTCAAGCTAGGTGTTTTTGTACTTTTTAATAACTTTAGGCTTTGAAGGTCGTGCCGTCAAAGATAGCAAGTTGTTTTTGAAGGATTATGATGTACACATGACATCTTTAGGCCTTTGAACCAGACCATCAAATTTAAATTCTTGACAACCCATAGAATTTATAAACATTTTCAGGTCAGTAATAATGGTTACTACTGTATTTTTTTGGATCGTAGGACGAAACAAGTGCTAGGACATACCCTATAGTAATTAGGCAGGTGTTTAGAAAAATTATGAATTAAGAAGACTGCATTATTTTATTTGTTACAACAAATTATAAATTCTGAGACAAAATTTATAGTTATTATTATTGAAATATACTTATACATATTTCATACCATTTCTCATAGAAATAACTTGCTTGTCCCCCCTTGACCAGCTGTTTTACATCAAACTTTTGTGTATCAGCCGATACTTAATGTTGCTTCAATAAAGTGGAGGGCGGTTTGTCCCTTTGCATTGTCACTGCCACACTTTTTATTAGGGTGTGAATATGCATATTATTGACTAAGTATCAGTTTTTTTTATGACATTAGTTGACATTACCTAATGTAATAGAATAGAAAATAGTGTAAATATGTTACATTGTGTAGACAGGAGTGATATCCGTTGTGTTTATGAACAAAGCTATAGTGTCATCTGTTATTAATTTTGGTAGCAAGAAGAAACTTCTGTACCTTTTATCACATCACCATCACAGTTCATCACTTCATCAGAGTTTAGCAAAGAGAGTTCTTATCTTGATACAGTAACACAACCTCTAAATGGATCAACTTACCAGGCTTCTGTATGCATTAACTCCATTATGATGATGATTTTTGCTTGGCTACTAGTTTATGCTAATCATTGCTGCTGTCACAATTCCAAGAGGTAATTTCTGGCCTATATTGTAAGGCTGGTTAGTAATCATATGTATGTTGTTTGTTTTGTTTGAAACAAACAAACAAACATATGTATACTTACTGTAATTCTTAAATAAAGTTATGTACGTATATGGTATGATGCAAATGGGACATATACAGAATTTATTACACATCAGTGGTAATTATAGGCTTATGTTATAGGTTCTGGGCTTGGAAATAGTACTAAAATAACAACTGGGGTTCGTCAGGTTGGCAAATGCACCTCCACAATTTGACCTTCAGAACCAAGTTGCAGGTGGATTTTTATGTTTACATTAAATTTTGGAGAAAAATCTTATTTGGGAAATAAAGTGGACAGAAATGTAAGGTGTTCAGTAGTTGGAAGATACATTGTTGTATCAGATATATTGAAGTTGTTTGGAAATGTGATGAGAAGGGGTAAGGATCTGTTTGCCAAAATAGGAATTCTGGCATAAAAATAAACAAGACTGAAGTGAGTGCAGAGAAGTTTTTTTTTTTTTTTTGTGTGTGTAACCCTGGGAAGGGAAGACACTGACCAAAAATTGGTAACTGCAGAACATTTCTTTAACAGTTCTGTAAGAAATGGAAAGTGTGAAGCAGAATTTGTATGTACTAAGTAAAGAATTTGGAGTTAACTAGCAGATTTTAGGAACTGTCCTGATGAGTAAGCGTTAACTAAAATGAAGTGGTAAATTATCTGTTCTTGGGAGTATGGGTTAGGTAAATTTTTGCAAATGCCAGTCATTTTAATTTGGCTATGAAGGTAGTTCACATGATATACTTGCAGGGAGCTGAATTGCTTATACCATAGCGGTAATTTTTGAATTTGGAAAAATGTGGTATTTATAGGGACCATGTGATATGGTAAGTTCTAATAGGTTTGTAAGATAAGTCTAGAATTTTTATTGCCTTTCAGCACTGAACTTCAAGTAGTTGAAATTTAGTCAAGCTAGGGATTGAGCTGGGTTGTTGGTGGTACGTTTTAGTTCTGCAAATGACAAAGTTGATACTTTGTTTTGTTGTGGTAATATTACCAGCTGTTTTAAAAATGATGGGAAATTTGGTTTTTAATAAAAACACTGCCCTAATTGTTTTCTGTATGGGAATGAGTTTGAAGTCTTGAAAAATGTTGTTCTGTACAGCGTATTGCTCGAGTCAAGTATTGTGCATTATCTGTAGTCAGTCATATCAGAACAGTTCATTAGTTTCATTGATTTAGCATTGATTATTTTATTTTTTTAAAGTCAGATTTTTATGATAGAGAAAAACCTTAATTTGAAGTGCAGACCATGAATGATGGTCTATTAATGATTGGTTTGTGATAAAACAAAGCAGGTCTTTATAATGTAAAACTTATTTTTGCACATAAAGCCATCAGCCATGTATAGCCCTCATTTATAGACATTCAGGCCACAAGTTAGATTTTTAAATAAATCAGCTCTCATTAGAGTGAATTTGTTAGCATATTTAGTTTATTAGTCATTATCCATACAATCAAATCCCAATCATACTGAGGAATATACAAATAAACTGTAGTGGTAAATTTAAAAAGGCAAAAATTAAGAGTAGGAGATGGGTTCTGAAGGATAATTTTTATGCTTGGCAAGTTGTGTTATGAGCCAAGAAAGTGTTTGTTTAGAAAGTAGTACAGGTAGAGAGTTGCATTTTCTCCAAGGCACTTGTGTCCAACTGAAGCTATTTACTGGAAAGAAAATGATATTGAAAGTTTGGCTTTGGATGATATCCATACCAGGAGTGTTGTATTTTTCCCAGTAGATAAGACATTGCAAAGAGGAGTTGCATAAAGTACAAGGTATTTTGTGTGTACATTTTAGAGTTGTGTTTTGAAAGTACATCACAGTCTCTCTCTCTCTCTCTCTCTCTCTCTCTCTCTCTCTCTCTCTCTCTCTCTCTCTCTCTCTCTCTCTCTCTCTCTCTCTCTCTCTCTCTCTCTGCAAAACATAAAAAAGTTGAACCTGAGGTATAGTTTTCTGTTCTGTCTAGGTAATTCCAGTACTAATTCTTAATCTGATGTGCAGTATTTTCCCTTAGTCTGTTGTAGAAAAAAAAATATCTAAAACAATTTGAATAGCAAATGATTTTAAGTAGGGAGATTTTTTGTCTAGAAATTGTGCTTTATGCTGCTCAGATTGTTTGCACATAAGATGTACGTACTTGTTTTTTCAAGCTATTGGCAGACTCGGTTAATGGTGATCCAGTTTTATGGCGCTTGAAAATTGACGATGGCGATTTAAGGATCCATGACAGGCTGAGTTTCGGTTACCGGTGCCATAACATACTTAACAGTGGTGCCATTAACCGGTTATCGGTGCCATAAGCGCCATAAATCACAGTTTTGATCAATGGTTTTCACTTGGCACCCGGCCGAGAACAGAACACACACACACACACACACACACACACACACACACACACACACACACACACACACACACACACACACACACACACACCCCCCCCCAGTAACTGGGGACTGCCTGTATATACCGATGATGGACATAACAGTTATAGCACTTAAGATCTGAAATCATGTTATAGTTCATGGAACAAGTAACTGTTCTTATTGGAGGCTTCAGTTTCGTTACAAATTAGGTCATTGTTATCCTTGTTTTTCCTTTATATTCCATATATCCAAGTATAATAAGAAATAGAAGTTTATGATTTGTTGTATTTTATATTACTGTTGATATAGTATTTTGTTTCATGTCTTCTAACTGATTTTTTCATCACAATGCCCTTTTATTTTATGAAATTAAAATATTGCTTTTGGTATTTATACTGTCTGAAGATGGGATGATTTCCATTTATTTTGAGTACTGGCAGATACATAGCATGGTAAACAGGACTTCAGATGACAGCCGCCTATTTGCTTTAACCCCTTGTTTTTATTATCACCATTAACTTCATTTTGTTATCACCTTTGAATATTTAAGTAGGGAAAAACGATTTGAAGGCGTAATGAGCTGTCTTTTGAACATCCATTTAATTAATTAATATATTTTTACAGAAATATATATCAGGTTTTCTGCTACACTGGCTAAGAAGTTTCCAAATTTCTGAAAGTCCTTTGTGAGAAATGCATTGTTACCAACATGTTCTTTGAAGGGAAAGATTTTATTTTAGATATCAAGTAGGGCACCATTACCCATGTGGTTATTCCACTTGTATATGCAGCACTCAGTACATGTATCTGTTACTTCATACTGAAAGTAGGAATTTATTTTGAAACATGGCATTGATCCATCATGTAATCTATTGCCATAGAACATTGATAAGTTTTGTGTTTCTCACTGACTGATTCCATTCATCTGTGGATTACCCAGATTCAGGTCAGTTGTATTTTTTTCCCTGGAGGTATGAAATGAGTCAGTTTTTACCCTGGGTTGGACTTATCCATTTATTTCTATTGCCTTGTTTTCCTCATTCAGTAATTTTCAATCGTTAGTAGGTTGAATCCGTCAGTTTAGTTTTTTATAGTTAACAGCTTCACAGTTTTATGACTACTTTGGGATGGTGGCTGTGCATTGTTGTTAATCAACATTTAGGAATACATATATGTGTAGTGTACAGTAATTAGTTTTCTTTTTTCTGGCTGAATTGCTAGATATATTGAATATTGAGCAGTGCTTTCTTCCAATCTTTGGTATGTCCTAACATGAAAACCTTGGAGGCTGCAAAGGTGACTGCAGTTGTTAAATGATGAATACTACCCATTTATTGGCAGTAATGATTTTGTTCTTGCAGTAGCAAAGAAATGTCTCAGGTTTGTCTTGAATCTTTTGCTTTTTTTTTATTTTTACAAGAGAGACAGAGAAAAGCTTGCTTAATTATTGGCATACTTTATGCTTCTCCTCTTCGTTAGTTTGAGCCCGTATTTAATAAATTGAAATTTTTTTGTAGTGTAGTGCTTTAAAGAGAGTTCAGTCTTGTTTATGATTGCTTTCAACATTGTTCCCTCCCCTTTCCTTTATGTAAGCAGGTTCAGCTTAATCAGCTTAGCTACAGTGCAAGTGTAGTTCAGTTACCTTTCAATAGTTCTTTATTATTGCATTTCAAAAAGGTGGGATTGAGAGATAGAGGATGTATTTAGTTCTCCTTTGTATTTCTGACAGGTCTGTGGTATATTAATGCCTATTATAGGAGGATTGAGGAAAGTTTTGACCCTATTCATATTGATATAATTTTCAAGAAGCATTGAGACTATTCAGTAGATCTTAATATGCAACTTTTACCAGGTATCAAATTGCATTTGCACGCCTTTAAGAGTTTTTAAGTTAAATTTTGTGGTTTGTTAACCATTTTTGAGATTAAGAATATAATTCTAAAACTGCCCTAATTAAGTACAGTAGGTCCTGTTTACTGGTGGCTAAAACTGCAGTCGGTATGACTGGATAAAATGTAATTGTTCTTTTTAGTGGTTTGCTGTCATCTTCACAACCCGTCATCTTTGGAATATTGAATTTGACATTAAATTAAAATATTGAACCAATTGTTGGATTCAGGGGTTCATCAATACAAGAAAACTTACATTGAAATTGTATTTTCATGCTCATCAACCTACGCATAACCCACACCACCCAGTGCTTAAGTGTAGAGTGTACAGAACAACATTTACAATCAGGCTTATATTTGGTGACAGCTTTCAATCAACAATGTGTATCAGATCCTTGAAAGGCATTTTGTCAGAAACGTTGATTGAAATTTATCGCATTAGTGAAATCTAGAAGTTGCAGTATATTAGACAAGATCTATTAGAATCATTAAGAGCAAACCCTGATGATTTTTGGACTCGTATTATTTGTGATGTGCCATCTTCATGTTCTAAGATCCTTCATCTTTATGAATTTGAAGCTCTTTGCTGAACTTCATTGTTTTGTTTTTTGACAGCCCGGAATAATGGGTTGGGATAAAGTTATGTTAAGGGATTATATAATCCTAAGGTTGCATATGCAGCCAGAATGAGTAGTAACTGCAGGAGTAATGCATTACCTTAAATCTCTTTTCAGTACGTATAGTATATTGCATGTGAGAACCATCAGCAATCAGTGATAAATTGATTTAATGACTTTCCATTTAGTGAATATTGAAGAGGCTTTTTGTAGTGATCAGGCAGTTCTTGGAAGAAACTACTAGTTCTATGTTTTGGATACTTTATTTTATACCGAACACATTAGACAATATGGGCAACAGTAAAGATTATTGGAAAACTGTAGGCTCTGCAATATGAAGTATGTATAGTATGGAGTTATATAGGTATGAAAGTAAATATTCTTGGAGCTGTCAGAATTGTGAACAGTTTGTCCATTATTCCTGTTCATATTAAAACAACCAAGTATGCATATTATACAAGGTACACAATATAGTGTTTGGACATTAAATTTAATGAGGCACAAAAAAAGTCTTATTAAATCCAAATACATATATAATTTTTAATTTAGTGAAAAAAACTCACTTTTGAGTGATGTTGGTAATCATTTATGATAGGTTAGGCAAGTCAGTATTATCGGAATGAATTATCGATATTTATTAGAATACTGTAGATTGAATTATCCTTGTGGAAATTGTTGGCTATGGTATTTGTAGGTATTCTAATAAAGTGGTAATGTTATCCTTGAATGGGTGATTGTTATAAAGTAAAAGTATTTGTTGATTATTGTTTTGGTATAAATTAGATAGGCTAGTTACAGAAAATGGCTGTAAGAATTGAAATTTGATGATGCTGCCATATCTGATATGGCTTTATTTTGGCCTTTTCAGTACAGTATACTTATAAAATTTTCATTTTGTCATGGTAGTATTGTGGAGTGTCTTTGTTTGTCTCATCTGCATAGAAATTATGGACATTTTTTTTATTTTCTTCAACTGTAGATCTTGTTTCAATCGATTATTGTCTTGAATAGGATGTTGGCGAGGAGGAAGTGAGTGGATTCAAGTTTGTGGAGATTCATTTGACAGTACATATTTTGTTTGTTGATAAGACTTAGGCAGTTTTCATGTGGTAGCATGTGTGTGGGTAAAATTTCAGACGTGGTAAAGTGAATCATGAATGAGATTATTTTCAATTTGACTTTATTCACATGTGGTACCCATATTTAAGTGTGCATGGAATCTGTGTGTTTTGAAGTTTTATTGTGGTTAATGCTGTATTAAATGTTCTGTTGAGAGAGATAAAGTATTTCATGACATATATTATGATGTGTTTGGTTTCTGTTTACTTATAAGCCATAGTCATATTATAATGCCAGTATTTATTTATCAAGCAGCCCAATGGCATTCTTGTCACTTACTCTTGTACAAATTAGTTGACTACTTTTCCAATTCTTTGCAGGACCATCTATGAAGCATGTAAATAGTATCCATATTACAGTGATATTGTACAAATGCTACCTTTTCATTTGTCTTCTTCACCACAATGATATATGAATTTGACACTGCCTTTCAATTTGAAGTTTTTCTTTTCCAATTTCAAGTACCAAAATAGTTGATTTGTAGTATGGATCAAGTTTTGCATGGCAGCATTGTAAATGTTTTTGTATATTTTTCTTATATGAGCATCTGTTTTTATCATGATATTAAAAACTTTATTTTTACATTCGTCAGGTCATCCACAATTAAGTAAGTAAAGATAACAGTAGTTATATTAAGTATAATTAGATTAATTAGAAGTAGATATCAGGTTTCTAGTTGTAAGACAGAAGCTGGTAACTGCTGCTGCTCTCATATAATTGTGTGAGAATCCTTTTAGAAATAAAAGCAGCTAGGACATTGCTTGTTTAGTACTTGTAAGTCACTCCAAAGATTTCATGCTATAATTTTTTCTTGGTGTTTCTCTTGGTGATATATGTCATCATCAACTTAGTTTTTGATTGTTATGAAAATTAATTTTGATGGTAATGTTTACTTTAAAATAAAGTTCTTGGTAAAACCCAAGAAATTTTTGGGCGCAACTAAAAGTACTAAGTATTCCTTAAGTGTTGAGGCTTGAAGAAGTTGTTGGATCTTCAGCACTGTTGGAAGTTTAAATTAGAGCTCCTTCCCAAACCCCCATGTCACCTTGGCTTTTGCATAAATGTTTAGTTTTTTCTCAACCCTATTGAATTAGAAAGGAAGTGATTGGATCCTGAGACCTGTTTGCAGTTGTCACTTTTGGTGTTAGTTTTAGAATAGCATTAACAGTGTTCCTTGGGTGTTGAGATAAACTTAAACTTCCAACACTTCAGGATATAATTTTTTCCTGGATGAGAAGGCAGCAGATGTGTCATTAGTTTTGTGATTGATTTACTGATGTTTTATGTGCTTGTAACCTACATTAGATAATCGTTTTGGAAGATTGATTTTATCTGTCACTGTTCACTTCAGTGATTTATTCATGTATACTTGAACATAACTAATATTACAATTTCTCTCTCTCTCTCTCTCTCTCTCTCTCTCTCTCTCTCTCTCATTTGGCTTAAAATACAGATTACAGGATTTGTGATATTTATGGCGCTATGTGGATATGGCATATTGAATATGTTTACTTTTTTGAATTCCAAATTAACTTTTTTTAATATTCTCATTTTTTCATATGGTGAGAGATTAAAATGAACTATACTAGGAGTTTAGTAGGAAATAGGTATTCAAAAATTTTTATGATAGCTGGAGAGTATTTTTTAAAATTTTGTGTTCTCATGTAATGTTGGAGATGATTGGTGGGAAGGATTGAGTTTCCAGTTGAGCGATTTTTTGGGAAAAAGAGGTGTATTAAGCCAAATCAGAAATTATCTTTCTCTCATTTAACACTTTTTACAAGTAATTGTATCTTTTGGACAACGTTTAAAGAAAATGTTTTTGGTTGACTTAAAACCAGTACGTATGTGTAATTGGGAAATAAAGGCTGATTGCTAAAGTTTGCTGCTATGATATAGTCTTACTCATATCTCATTGTGGTTGTGGGGATATTCAAGGTGAACAAGCCAAAAAGGTAAATGGATTATGATTTATCTTTTTCAGTAGCAGCGCAGCTTTAGAAAATGGGGCTGCTTTCAAGGAACTAGAGGAAGGTAGGGGAATGATAGAAAGAAGTTATGCAGTTGGAAATCATTAAGAGAGAAGTTGTAACTTGCTCATTTCACTATACCTTAATTTTTTCTTCCTTACTATATATACCTACAGTAGTGGACTCCAAGATACATAGTTTAATTTCCAGCTGAATGTATATTGGATAATGACTATAGAGAAAATAAACAATTTATTAAAAATTGTTATACCATTAGTGAAATGTGATTAGATCATTGATATTCTTACTCCACCCCTGTTTATTGTTATGAAATCCCATATACTGTTTGTTTTTAAGGTAATAGCAAAGATTTGGAAGGACTTTCATTTGTTAGGTTGTTATATGAATGGGATCTTAGTTTAGTATGGTCTTTTTGCTCTACCTTTGAAAGAGCTTTGGGAATGTAGATAGCTTTGATATGAGATTTCATTTAGCATACCATATAATTTGAGATATCTTTTAGGATGCCATATATTATGAGATTTCTTTTACCTATACCATATCTCTCATTGTTACTGTATCTTTCCTTGCTTCCCTATTTCTATGAACAATATAATTGATATAATTTTTTTGCAAGACAAATGCATATCTGCTGCCTAATAATGAAACTTATTATTTGAAATATTTCTTTATGAATGAAAGTAATGGTTAAGGTTTGGTGTAGTGGTTTTAATGATGTATTGGGTACCTTTTTTGAACTATTAACTTTCTTGGGGGGAGTCTCCTTTCTTTTAAAGGATTAGGCAGTATGTCAAGAATGACTACAGTAAATACAGCACTATAAATTTAAGTTGTTCCTAGTCGGTTACAGCCTTCGCCTTTAATTTATGAAGCATGATCTGGAGTGGCCGTTGAATCTTGGTAATTAAAATAGCAAAGGTGGGTGGGTCACCCACACCATCTTCTCATTCACCTGTTCATTGTGTAATTACTTTTTGCTTGGTTGTTTTGTACTATGATTATTTTTTTCCAGTTAAGGAGAACAAACAAGACCAGCACCAATGCGGTCATTGATGACTGTGTACATACGTAGTTGCTTCATGTCTCCCCTATTGATAGACCCACACATATATATTGTACTATTTGTAGAGGAAGGGAATATACTCATTCCCTTCCATGTGATAAATATGCCTCTTTGGCTTCACCTTAGTTGGAGAAGTTTGGCAAGAGGGGGAGGAAGCCGAAGAGGTTTCTGCTGTATTCATCAGAGGATATCACTCCTCCAGAAATGCCGGCAAATCCTTGTTAAACCTTCTTGCCTCCAGCTACCATTCCTCTGACCCTTGCCTTTGGTTTTTCATCTTATGTTATGATGGGGATCCTAAAGAATGATCCTCTTTTAACTACTTAGAAAAATCTGGCCAACTTGGAGCATTCCAGGTAGTATGTTGCTTGTTGTGCTCAAGGACTTGCTTACAGGAAAAAAAACTAACCAACCAGCTACTGACATATTTACTACTGATTCTACAGTTCCAGGATTTTCCTCATTTACAACATATGATCCCTAAGTGGCTAGATGATGCCTATAGCTGAGCAAGCTGACATTGTGACTTCTTTTTCCCTCAAGCCTTGACCACCCCATGGTTGTGGCAGTCAACTAGTTAGATAAATTGAAGAAGAGGAAGAAGCAATTTTGTTGTTCATCCTCCTTGTCTTGTACTTCATCATCATCATCTTCCTCCTCCTAATTGTCAGATTCCCTTCCTCAATATAGGAAGGAAAAGGAGAAGTCTGCTTGGGATTTCACCGTGTTGATCTTCCTCACAACAGAGGAGAAATACCAGTTTTTCACCTTTTGAACATCGTGCCTCTAGTCAGGTATAGTCCTCTGACACATGTCCACTAGAACATAAGGTTCACCCCCTTGCCTTTCCTTTGCTTGCTCTCAGTTTCAAACTGGAACGTTGCTGCAAAGCTACTTTACTACCCCTGCTCTGGAACTCTGGCCTGGGTTCAGGGGTGGCTTGTTAGTATGCTACCCTCCTAATAGCTTTCCCCCTCAACCTGGGACCACCTTGACGTGGTGAGGGGGCTCTTGAACCCCAGGACTTTGTTCCTGGGTTCGAGTCCAAGAGTCCCATATATCATAATAATATTTCTTTGGATTAATGTTTGTGGAATTTTCCACTTTTGCAAAACTTTTATTGGACCTGATAAACAAGGAAAGATATAGCTGGGACTGGATTTATATCCGAAGTTAAATAGTGGAAACTGTGGTAGGACCTTCAACTACCCGATAGTGTTCGGATCTGAAGGATGTCATCGATATCTCAAAGGCGGAACTATTCTTTAGGGCTGGACCATGGATTCCAGGGGGGTCTGGTTCTGGTGATAGGACTCTCGGAATTCTTTCGGTTTCCTCATAACATGATTAGGGTGGGAATAATTGCATTCTTGTAATACTTTCAGTCCCACCAAGCAAGTTTAGCTTACACTTAGGCCACACTAATTAGTTGTGCCATCCCCTTTGGGGTAGGTTAGGGGCGTGGACATATGGGAGTCAGTTCTCACTTGTGCCATTGGTGAAAGAATAAACTCCACGAAAGGCTGATGATATTTTTTTAAGGTTTTAAGTTTTTTTTTTCTCCTCTCTCTAATCTTTATTGAAAATATAAATAAAGATTTGAGTACCCCTGGGCTCTCTGATGACACAGTTGCAGTACAGTTGATGACTGCTGGAACCCCCTCCCCTTGCATAGTTGTAGATGACAGTAGCACGTTAAAGAACCACCATCCTGCTTTAAGTAAAGTATCAGAACACCTGTCAGGGTGCAGTAGCATTAAAATTGAAAAAAAGTAAAATCCTCTTGTTAGATTCCAATGTTGTAACATTGGAACCATACATAGCAAAAGATAACTGAATCGGAGGTGAATAACCCTCCCAGCCCCCCAACACTGGCATCACGCACAAAGCAGGCCCCAAAAGGAAAAGAAACTTCCGACTGGACCTTACACTGGTTCATTTTGACCACTTTTTTGGATCAGAGAACTGGTGAAGATTTCTGATACTTTAAAGCAGAGCATAAAATTTCAACTGCTATAGTTGAAAACAGATTACTGAACCTGTGTCCATCCCAAGAAATGGACTGCAGATATACCAAAACTAGTGAGAGGTTACTAGAAGTAACCACTAAAAACAGTCCACTGCCTTTTTTAACATAAAAGAAATTAATGGCATAAAAGTAACTATGACAAGCCAGGAAAATGACAAATTTTCTAAGACAATTTGTATTTTTCCTAGCTATAAACCTTAGGTCTTAACAATAGGATAATTTTTAGCGCCTAGCTTGATCCGGTTAAAAAGCAGATGAAAGCAAGGAATCTTTTGATATCTGGCAACACATGCTTAGCTCGGGTGAGGATTGGTCAAGGACAACACTGCTACGCCAGTCTTTCCCAACCCAGGATGACTTAACAAAAAGAGGGGCGGCTAGAGGCGGGCAGTGTAATGTTAAGACCTCAGGTTTGTAGCTATGAAAAATACAAATTGTCTTGGAAAATTTTTGTCATTTGTTCATACTCAAACAAACCTTTGGTCTTAACAATAGGATAGACTCATACTTGGAGGGAGGTATAAGACATCCTGGACTGGCTAGGGCCTACCCACCAGTCCAGCTCTCAAAAGGAATGGTTTTTGGAGAGGAACTGAAGCCTTTTGAGAAGATAGATAAATTGATATCTAACCACTCGGACCCTGAGTGACTTACAATGATATATTGTGGAGCATGACTTTTGTTATCTAAATGAAAGTGATATTCCAACATACTTCTCTAATACTCACTTAACTTTTTCCTCAGTTGACATCTCATTATGTTTAGTTGATATAGCCGAGAGATTTGAGCGGAATGTTCTGGATGACTTACACCAGTGACTATTTCCTCATTGTCCTAAATTATTTAAATAATGCCACATTATCACCACCTGTAAGATTCAGTATTCAAAATGCTGATTGGGATAATTACAATCTATTCACCTGTAAAATACCACCATTTCCGCACACTCAAAGATCACGGTACTTCATGTGAATTTTTCACAGACTTTATAATAAATTCTGCTGGCAAAAGCATTCCTAAAACTAAACCACACCCCAAGAAATCCTTTGTTCCATGGTGGTCTCCAACCTTAGCGACCTTAATAAAGATCAAACACGTATTAAGTCATATTAGCAGACTTAAAACCCACTTGAAATCCCTCAGCAAGATGCCTTACAGTGTAAATATTCTAAACAAGATGGTAACAATAAATATAACAATCACTTGCATGAAACCACTGTATAATAAATACACTGCCAGATTTTTCAAAGCTGTAATAGCGGGAATAATTTTATCATGGAGGAAGGAATTGTGTGTCAAACTTATCTTCGAATACATGTGTGAAGGATATTGGGCAAAAGATAAAGAAAAATAATGGTAAATTTGTAAGACCACCTAGAAGTGCACTATACCAAGATGGGAAAACATATCATGACCCATATGAAATATCAAATATAAGTGCTTGCTCTAGTCTGAACGCACATTTTCAAGCCATAAGAAAACAAAGAAAATGTATGAACTAAACAATGCTCTCAACTCATGTCATCCTTTGGCCCCAGGTATAACAGTATTTGGCTGAAGCGTGTTTTCCCTGACAAGTGGAAACATGCTATTATTATTCCTATAAGTAAACCAGGAAAAGATGCAAGTAATCCATCTAATTACAGACCAATATTTTTCACAAGCTGTTTATGCAAAATTTTAGAAAAATGGTCAATGCACAACTAACATATTTTATCATCGAGGAATCCATACTAACTCCAACACAATCAGGTTCAATAGCTGGTCAGTCAACCCTAGATCCCCTAACATTTAGAGGACCATATCAGGAAGGGCTTTGATCAGAAAAAATTGACAGTAGCTGTCTTTTATTGATATAGAGAAATCATGACACAAAGTGGAGATTTAACATCATGCAAAAACTCCACTCAATAGGGTTGCGGGGTCACCTGCCAATTTTTATTAAAAACTTTCTTACAGACATTAGTAGAAAATTCGTATTCAGAATACTTTAATTTAGAAGAAGGAATTCCTCAGGGCAGTGTCCTGAGTTGTACTTTGTTTGCCTTGGCAATTAATGGCATCACCGCACATTTACCAAATGGGGTTAAAAATAGCTTATACATTGATGACTTTGCCATATACTACACAAGTAGCTCCCTGAGACATGCCCAAAGAGTCCTCAATACTGCCATCACAAATATAAGTAAATGGGCAAATTCAGTTGGATTTCGTTTTTCAGCCAATGAAACAAAAGCCGTTGTTTTCTATAGACAAAATGTGGCAAAAAGACCAAGAAATCAAACTCCATCTATATAACACTGAAATTGAGTTATGTGCAAATGTTAAGTACTTAGGATAATGTTTGATCAACATTGAAATTGGAAAGCACACATCATTTATATCGTAGCCAATGGCATAAAAGCCCTTGACCTATTAAAGAAACTATCTCACTGTACATGGGGAGTAGGACATGACACCATGCTAACATTATATAGGACATCAGTTTTATCTATAATAGACTACTGCTGTCCTATATATTCTTCAGCATCTGAAGCAACATTAAAAACTTGATGTATATCATCACAAAGGAATACGCTTATGTACTGGTGCATTATATAATCCCCAACAAACTCCCTTTTAGCAGAGGCAGGCATACTACCTTTGAGACATCACCGCAACTTGATAACACTATGTAGAGGCCTTTCCCTACAAGCAGGATCATCTCCTGCATCTACCTGCTTCCTGAATTGTAATCCTAGGATTGAACATCATGGTGCTAGCTCCTTCCCAAAAAGAGCCAAATACTTGATGAACTCATATAATATATCACCAGTTTTCCCTAACAATAGAAGACCCACCACCTTGTACTCTGAAATGAATAAAAATATGCACCACTTTGTCTTATCTTCTTAAACGAAATGTGACTAATACAGAGATTTACCGCCAACTTGCCCTAGAGCGCATCCAGAAAAAGGGAAACCAGTTCATGATATATACCGATGGCTCAAAAAACAATACTGGAGTTGGAGCTTCAGCTTTCTCGAATAATAAATTAATCAAAGTAGGCCTTCCTTTAATATCATCTGTCTTTACTGCAGAACTCTCGGTAATATGAGAAGCACTTGACATAATATCTGAAAGGCTAACAATCTCTTCAATAATTTTCAGTGACTCGTGTAGTGCTATTGATGCTATAAACAAGTACAAATCTTCAAATCTGTTTGTCAAAGAAATCCAAATAAAAATCCACCTACTTCTCCAATCTGGATTGTCAATAAAAGTCTGTTGGATTCTGGCATATGTAGGAATTGAAGGGAAGAAAAATGCAGATTTAGCAGCTAAAATAGCATGTGGTATTACCCCAACAATTTCATATGCCCCGTATTAGACTGAATAGCATCTGTCAAATCTCTAATATATCAAGAGCGGCAAACAGATTGGCCTTTGGTACCAATACCAAACAAGCTGAAAATGATAAAATCTGAGGTATACCCATAGGTTTCATTGTCTCAAAAAGCAAAATCTAAAGAAGTAATATTAGTAAGAGACTCCATAAGTATTCTGACCCAATGAAATGTAATGGATGCCAAGTTCCCATGACTGTTCAGCACTTACTCGTGGAATGCCCAAATTGGATTCATCAGAGGTGCTTTTTTTTTTTCTTTTTGTTTGTTTGTTTAGATCCAACAATGTCGGGAATTCTTGCTGAGGGTAAGGATTTCTCACTTAACAAAATTATGTTCCTAAGTAAAATTTTTATTTTTCCTCCGGTTAATCCCGGGGAACCAGCCTGAGAAGAGCCTTTTTTAGGCTCAGAAGTCTCATTAAACTAATCTGTTATCCTATCTTATCCTAATAGCTTTGTGAAGTCTAAATAGAGTGGGCATGCACACCCTGTTTTTGCTCTCTGGAATAGTGAGCTACAGGGCAGGATCTCCCTGTCATTCACCTTCGGCCACTCTTACTCAAAGAGATTTCCGTTTGAATTCTTTCACCAGTGTGTTTCAACTTCTTGCTCCTCTCTTTGATCTCCATACTCAGTTGTGAAGGAGTATTAGATTTGAAAGGTGTCAATGTTTAAGTCCAAATTCTGTGTGGAGTGGGATCCTATAGGTACTGGTCTGCCTCTTCTGTGTCTGTCGAGAGACTCGTCTGGCGCTGAACTGCATCTGGATCGAGAGAAGAGGTAGAAGTCTGGTGTGTTCACCTTTCTTCTCAGAGAGAGGGGATGACCACTCAGGACTCTGGGGATTTGTTAAGTCCTGGAGGGCCTGCTACTTAAGAGCCTCTTCGTGTCAAGTTGGAGTAGTGTTTTCAGGGGGTTATTTTGCTCATCGATGAGCACACTAATCTTTGGGAGGCAAGTCCAACTTTCAACTTGCCCATGATTTTAACTGTGGAGTGGATTTTAGCTCTTGATATGGAGGCAAGGCAGGCAATCAGGTTGCTGTGGTCTCAGCTCGTGATTGTTTTAGGAGGTGAATGCCCTGATCTGCAGGTCTAGAGTTTGCATGCCTCCGGTCTTCATTTATGAAAGCCAGTGGTTGTATCCTTGTAGGAGCAAATAAATTTTTGAAGCAATTTATATTTTTTCTTTTCATACAAACCAGATCCTCTCTTACAAGTTGTATTTATCTGAACCACCCTGTTTTGTCCCTGTGGTGGAAGGAAGGAATGAAGTGGTGGGGGTGGTTCCCCCCTCGACCCCCATATCTCCACTCTTTTAAATGCCTTGTTTACCAAGATTCATTAACCATTCCAGCTCGTGCTGAAGGATACTATATAAACGAAAAGCTCATTTGTATACTTATGAAAAATGCAAAGTGCTTGAAAAATATATGATAATGGATGGTTTTATTTAAAACATTGTAACACTAAGTCCAGGATAAATATTGTTGTTCATAGATATGTCTATTAAGAATTCTTTTCACAGATCAACTTCAAAGTAAAATATGAAATTATTAATTGTTACAAGTTGATTTTTTGTGTATCATTGTTGACTGATGCTGCAGTACTCTTTCATGTTGATAAATTTTACCATAGTCTGGTGTTGGGAAAACTTGTTTGTTGTAATCAGTTGTTTTTAAGGTTAAAGGGTTAATATATTTAATTTATGAATGCTAACAATCTATTTAAGGATACTTATTTTTACTTTGAGCTTTATAGTGCTCTTAAATGCATGGTGGATAAGGGAGACATATTCACAGAAATTTCTGATGGCATTGGGGCACTTTTTTACATATAAAATTGTTTTCGTATGTTGCACTTTAATAAATAGTGAATGAATTATTGTTCGTTAGAATAAATATGAAACAGTGCAGGGTGTAGTTTTGTTTGTTGCATATATATTTAGCTGCTACTTTACTTTTATTGTGTATTATGTGTTGCTTAATAGGTATTTATAACCCAGTATGTTTATGACTTAACTACGATACAGGCACCACAAAGCTAGATTTGTTCTTAATTGGGATACAAGTTATTGCATTTTATGAGGCGTGCCTTAGTGCACATGCATGAACTAGCTGTGAGCTTGGAAGCCAGTGTATGTCATGATGGAGATGGGGAATAAATGGGTGAATACCCTTACTCTACCCATGCTATCTAGTCTTTTTTCTTTGGCTAGCATCAAGAGTAATCCACAAACCTCTTATTATATTTATGCTTTAGCTCTTGGCAGATTGATAATCAAGTTGCTTTCTTAGAAAAGAAAAGAGCAAAGATTAATGCCAGGTGATAACTTTCCTCACCTTGAAGTCTTTTTATATCCCTAGCAACACTTCCTTTTAGCCTTTGTTCTATTGGTGATTAGGTGTGCGGAAGCATCTTGTGGTGGTTTCACTATTGACACTTATTGTCCTGACACCAGCTTATATTTGGAATTAGTCAGTCAGTCTTCACCTCTCTCTCTCTCTCTCTCTCTCTCTCTCTCTCTCTCTCTCTCGCTCTCGCCTCTCTCTCTCTCTCTCTCTCTCTCCCCTCTGTAAACCCCTCCCAAATCATTGCTGTGTTCAATTTTATTACTAGATAACTACAGACAGTCCCTGGCTTATGTCAGGTTTCCGGTTAAGTCGTTCCGGACTTAAACCGCTTGCCTCATGGCACAGTTGACTACAAACAATTTTTCAGCGCCATAAGTGGATTTACAGCCCTGTTACCTGCTTTACAGCGCTGTAACCCGGACTTATGGCACTGTAACAGCGCTGTAAGTGCTATTGATTCCCATTATAATTTTAATGATTCAGGTTAAGGCTATTTTCAGCTTACATCGTCCTGCGGGGAACGGAACCCTCATTGTAACCTTGGAGACTACCTGTATTGACAAATACTAGTGGAAAAGTAAAAATTATACAGAGAATACCATTACTGAAACATAATACTAATTTAATTTTCAAGAAAAACCACATGATGAAGACCACACTTTCATATTCATAAATTGTTGATGACCACCCAGTACATTTGGAGACCTCTTCGAAGATAAATTTCTGAAGAAGGCCAATGATGTACTTATACTTTCCTAATATCATGCGATCTAGGAGGGTAATGTGGGTTAGCCTTTTTAATGATGGACACTAGATAGATCAAGAAATAAATTACATCGATAAAAGCTTGGGTGCATTAGCATACCTGGAATGGTTCAGAAAAAGGGTACTCAACAAAGCTAGGAAGTTTTTTTTACAGAGCAAATGTACAGAGTATATGGAATAAAGAAAACAAGAAAATAGTTGCCCTCCCTTTTATGCCTAAAATGAAACAAATCACTTAAAAATGAAAGAAAGTAAATATAAATTTGTGTATACCTTTGATAATACCATAAAAAACAAAGTATGTAAAAATAAATTGGGAAGAAGACAGTAATACAGATATGTTGGGGGGTTATACATAATCAATTGCAGCAATTTTGTAGACAAATATGTGGGGGGAATCAGGTAGGGGAATAAGGACTAGAATCCAAGAACACAGAAGGGCAGTACAGTTTAACTCTCAGGGGAGTGCTTTAAAAACAGTAGGCTTATATCAAAAGCAATAAAATCAGTAATAGGAGGGTGGTAGAAGGAGCACTCATCAGAGAGATTAAAGTAATAGAAGGAAACAAAGGTTTTACCTTAGAAGGTCCCTTAAGCCGAGCTTTGATATTAAAAGAAGCTGAGATTGACCCTTCTGACCTGGAGAGTAGGTTTTCTGCCCAACAGACTTTTGGTGACCACTCACATACCACAAGGGTGAATCTCGTTGACCATCAGCTCAGGATATCAGAGAGACAAGAGGGGATTAGCAACTCTCAAGGAAACCAGAACAGCCATCACATAAATGACAGCTCAACAAGAAGAACTTCCAGAAGACTTCTGGGCCCTGACCCAGGCTGACAATCTACACATCTCTTGAAAATGGACCACAGATAGGGCCTGAAAGTACTCGAGTATGGAGTGAAATAAAATGTAAATACTTATAAGTAAACATGTTATACACAGTGATTTTATGGGTTTCTTTTTCAAACGAATTATTCTTAGCCCTTGTAGGGAGAGTGGTTTATTCGTGCTAGGATGTAGTAAAATCGGACCTTCTGGGATGTTTGTTGTGACCTCGAGGTAGACCTTAAGTGCTTGAACGAGGCATAACGTTGTCTGCTAAATTGAGTTTTTGTATAAGAATAGATTTCCTTCTTAAAGGATTCTCATTCTTGGCCAGGAATGATGGACCAGGGGACAATAATAATTGCTTAGCAGGAGCTTGTGTGATATATCGTCCCCATCTGAGAGAGCCATATTCACAAATATGGGCTCCTGATGCTAATGCCACCAAGAAAATTGCTTTTTGAAGTGTGTGAGTTGTGGTTGTGTTATGTCCGTTGAATTGAGGGGTGCATAAAAGTTTAAGTGCCTTATTCAGGCACCAAGTAATTGGAAGTCTTTCGGGAGTGGGTCTTTTTAGAGAAAAAGACCGCTGAAGGGAAGTGATAACTTCTACACTGGAATCAATCCCGAATCCATAAAGCAAAGGTTCTGTTATTGGTGTCTTGTATGCCATAATTGTTGTAACTGCAAAATGTTTGTCTTCAAAGAGGTGTATAAGAAAATTTAGAAGTGTTTCTACAGAAACCTCAATTGGGCCCTCAGTATGGATATAATCTAACCATATTTTCCATACGGACCGGTATTACCGGATAGACAATGTACCTAGCAATATTGGGTGAGTAGTTTTCACAGTAGATTATATTTAAAAATTCCACACGTGAAGGTCTTTGCTTAGAAAGGAGGATGCGTAAACAACTTTCCCTCCTACTATTCCCTCCTACTATCTGGGATAGTACAGCAGACAGTAGAGGGATTGATCTCTTTGTCCATTGTTGAAGTACTAGGCACCAATGCCTATTTGGCCAATTTGGGGCTATTAGGTAAGCTGTTTGTTTGAAGGTTAGGAGTTTGTTCAAAACATTCAAAATCTGTGACAATGGAGGAAAAGGGTTTATCGTCTTCCAGTTGTTCCAGTCTTGTAGGAAGCCATCTCTTGGCTGTTGTTTGACTGTCCAAATTTGGGGACACATAATGGGAGTTTGTGGTTCTTGTATGTGACAAACAGGTCCACTTTTGGTTGTGGAAGTAGGTTGTTTATTGTTTGAAAAGAGTGGTTGTCCAATGTCCACTCTTTTGAGGCTGTCATCTCCCTTGACAAAGTGTATTACATTGAGAGACCCTGTAAGGTGAATTGCAGACAAATGCCATTACTTTACCTGTGCCATCCAAAGGATGGCTAACGTTAACATATTGAGGGGAGGTGAGTGTGATCCCAATTTCTTGTTGCAGGACATTGTAGTCGTGTTTTCTAGAACCAACAGAATGCGTGTGTCTTCTGGGGGTTTGAGTTTCTTGAGAGACAAAAAGACATCTATCAGCTCCAGGAAACTGGTATGACAATTATTTAGAGTAGCTGACCACCTCCCTGCCACATGACAATCCTCCCAATGTCCTCCCCAACCTGCCAACAAGGCATCTGGCACTATGAGTATTATCACTTTTACTGATGGAGGAGTCAGGGTGACCTGTTTTGCCAGAGATTCCTTCTGGGTCCATGGTTGAAGTATCTCCCCAACTTTCTGATTAATTTTGTTAGATTTGTTTCAGGTTTTTTTCCTTGTATTTGACAGCAAAAATTTTTCACATTTTTCAGTTGCAATCTGAGTATTGGATCTATTACTGATGCCAACTGCAGCAGACCCATCATACGTTCTAACTGCTGTCTGGAAACAATGGGCTGTGTCAGGAACCTTTTGAGGTTTTTCCTTATTCTGTTTTGTGTTTTGAGGAAGAGGTACAAAAGGCCATGAACAGTATCCCAACACATTCCCAGCCATTGAAACTGTCTGCTGGGTGTGACGTGGGATTTTTTCCAATTTATTATGAAACCTTTTGACTGGACCACTGCTTTTAGGTTTTTCAAGCACTTTTTTCTCGTGGCCCCCCAAATTAACCAGTCATCCAAATAAGCTATTAGATATATTCCTTTCCTGAGTTCTCGGACCCCTACTGTCACCAATTTTGTAAAGAATCTTGGGGCAATGTTTAGCCCAAAGGCATAACCTTGAACCTTCGTATTTTTCCCTGTCTGGAAACCTTTGAAAGGGCGGAAAGGAACAGCAATAGGGACATGCCAATAAGCATCTTTCAGATCTATAGAAACTGTCCAGGTCTCTTTTGAAATGACTGAACGTACTTGGTCAATGGTAGTCATTCGAAACTTTTGGCAAACAATTTGTTTGTTCAATGTCGATAGGTCGAGGATCGCTCTTTGTTCAGAAGAATCCTTTTTCGGAACACTGAAGAGATGTGCTTGGTGACGAATATATGAATGTCTCTATGGCTCCTTTTAAGAGGACCTTCTGCAAGTAATCTTCCAGAGAGGTGTCTGGTTTTTGAGAGAACCCTTTCAAAGTTAGGGGGGATGAGACCATTGCCACCCCAGCCCATTTAGAATACATAATGCTCACTCTCTCTCCAAAGAGATGATTTCCATTCCTTGTGATATCTTTGAAGTCGACCCTTGACCAAGCAATTCTTATTGGTATCCCCCTCTTCATCTACCCTTGCCCTTGATTGGCATTCCAGGTGCTGCTTTTCCTTTTCCTTTATAAGATAGTTTTTGGGCCTTGTGAAAAGGATATACTTTATGCTAATTAGGTTGTTGTCCTTTTGAGGGAGTAGTCCATTCTGACCCTACCTGCTTATAAGGAGAACTATTGGAGGTAACTGAAGGCCCATATGATTTTTTTTTTTTTTATCAAAGCAAGCCTTTTTTGGATTTGGTAAGGGGAAATTTCTTGTTATTTTTTTCTCCTGAAATCTTTTCTCAGGAGAGCATACACAGTACAATTTTGTTGATGTGCTTGTTCTCTGATTTGAGTCACCATTACGTCCTTATGGAACTGATACAACACAGCAAACTATGTATCCCTTTTTGGGGGGAGCTTGCGTAACCTGACTGAGTATCTACAGCTGAGCATGGTACAAATTTTGCACATATCTGGTGACTAAACAAATTTGTCCTGATTATTACAGGGACCATGTTTATGGCAGGTGGTATGGGCTGTGCCCACTGGCAAAAAATGTACCGAGCATTCTCGATGGAACATTTTAATTGAGAATCATATCTCAAGATGGCCCTGTAGTGAAAAACCAAGTAGTTATTAGAAATTTTAATTAGTATAAATTATTGTAAACATGGCCACCTGTAAATATTTACTAATAGTAAATCACATTTTACAGGTAATTTGACTAAAAGTGTACCTTTTTAGTACATTTGATAAAATATTTAGGTATGTAATTCTATGAAATAACCACACAGACTGCCAGGAATGGTCCTGCGAATACTAAAGCCACTAAGGATTGGGGCGTCAAATGTATTTTGCTGTGTGTATTACTAGCCCCTGGGAATTAATTACAGTCAACCCCAAAAAATAAAGGTGAAGTCTTAATAAGCAACCCAAATGATATAGGAAACTGTAATTTCCAAAGAAATACCTGACACGGATTTATTACCTAGATCTACCAATATCTATGTTAATTTAAAACCTTTTGAGGTTTAGATTAGCTTTGAAGACCCGTCTTTCTGCATTACTTAAACTTAGCCATTTTGTAGTGGTTGTGTTACGTTTATTTAAGTTCTAATGCCACCCTTTACCTCTGAAGCTAGTTTATGAATAACCTGTTTAATTAACCTAAGCCACTTTTTCACATGACTTAAGTAAATATCTCTAGTATAATCTTATGTTAAGCATATCATAAAGGATCTTTTGGAGGGTTCTTAGTTAATATAAGCTACTGCTTACATTAGGGATAAACAGAACCTAATATTTATAAAATATCTCATTGCTTTATTATATAACTTAGTCTGCCCTCTTGTCTGATACTTGGACTGATCAGGCCTGTTATATAGAAGTTGACTCTAGGCAAATAGAAGGATATTCACTGTAAATGTGACTCCTACTTAAACTGGTTAGGCTACTACAGTAGTGCCTCTGGTTACGAAATTAGTCCATTCCGAAGCGGCCTTCTTAACCTGATTTTTTCGTATCTAGAACTACGTTTTACATGTAAATTGCCTAACTCGTTCCAAGCCCTACAAAAACAACACAGTAAATTTTATAAGAAAGCTGAATTGACCAATAAATAATGAAATGCAACAATTTGGACTATTTAGTACTTAACCTAACCGTTACTGTACCTGTAAATAAAGTGTATTAGTGTACAGGGTACAAGAAATATAGTGTGTACATGTACGTACGTATGTAGTAAAATGTGGAACCTTACCTTTCGAGTGAGGTGATGTCCGAAAGTGGCGACAGGGGGAGGACAAACAGCAGAAAGCATGAGCACTTAACTTTACGAAACACATTAAAAAATGGCAGAAATCATTAACACTAAACTTTACGAAACACATGAACAAATGGCAGAAAACATTAACACTTCTTGATTATCTCCATCTTTGTCTCCATAGAAAACAACCTCTTCTTTCTGTGAACTTCAGCAACATTCTTGGGACCCATGGCTATTAATGTAAGTCCTTAAGTTCACACACAACACGATAAAGTAACTTACAGTACAACGAAAGCGAAATCACTAACACGAATTTATGTTTACATACGAAATATATGTGAACAAACGAATTCCAGAGATGTTTACAATAATGCTGCTGCAAAAAATGGTCAAGGAACGCCTTTACATAGAGGCATGAAGGGACAGATGCTGACCAATAGGAGATCAGGATCTTAAGGCGGTGACTAGCATCAGGAACTAATGGGAGAGCAGGAGGATGGTGGCGAGTCCTACTGAATTGGCAGCGCGCCAGTTTTAAAATTGTTCTCGGCGGCCTGGGCGAATCTCGGACTTACCCTTTCACAACCTGAATTATTTTCGTAGACCGAAGCAAAAAAAAATCTTCGTCTTTGCTTCGTAACCTGAATTTTTCGTATGTAGGGACTATTGCATGTAGAGGTTCCACTGAACTTATTCTAGACAAGATTTTAATATGTAGTCTTATCGATTAGCTAGGCTGCACAGTCATAAACCAACTTACTTTTTATTGAACCTAGTAATTTTTTTAACCTTTAAAATACTGGCATCTAGTCTTACATATAGGCTAGGCTACCAAATCATAGCAAAGAGACATTTTGCTAAGCTTAAAATACTTTAGTATGTTGCATTACTGGTAACTAGGTTATATAAAAAAATGAAAGTTTCAGCAGCTGCTGTTAGGCATTGTCTCAGATTTATAACAGTGATAAAAGCAGTGCAACCTGTTTTAGGTCATTTGTGCTTCCTTTACTGGAATACTGTTCCCTTCTGTGGATGTCTGCTTCTGCCAGAGATTTATCTCTTTTAAATAGTTTTTCTTGGTGGTAGTTTATGTTTCCTAATATTGGCAGTTATGACTTGGACCATCAACAGATGGTCTCTCGTTTGTCACTATTTCATATGTTGTATTTAAATAGAAATCTTTCATATTCACAATTGATCCATGATCCCCTTTTCCTGCCGAGAGCAATCAGATTAGCTGAACAGCAGCACCAATATGCAGTAAATGTGCCTTGCTGTTGAACTTCTAAGTTCCAGAGATTCTTTATTCCTCATACCGTTGGACTGTGGAACAGTCTCCCTGAGGATATTGTGCGTTTGGAACTTTAAAAGTTCAAGTGAAGATGCAATGCATTACTACCCTAATGCTGTTCTCTTAACATTTTAATACATTTTTATCTATTTATTCATTATTTTTTATATGTAACTTATCAAGTAATGTTTTCCTAACCTACAGCAGCATAAAAATTCAAAATCCGTGCTGCAGTGCTTCTTTTGTTTGTGTGTAGGTTAATAGGACCTGCCCACTATCTGGGACTTAGGGAAATAAACTAGCAAAGAGCCTCATTTGTTTCCTGCCTGCTTCCAACCAACATCGCGAGTTTTCTGCAGCGACCTCATGGGGTTTTTATAGATGTTTGTTGGCCGATACTTGAAGTATTTCAAATATGTTGTTGTGGCCTCTTTCATCGGTCGATTATTATCGTGGTGGATAGATTATTTATTATGTCAATTCAAGATGTCACATACTAGCTCATCTAGCAGTCGTTTTAGTTCGGAGGACTGTAAGACTAAACACAAAATTTACTTACGACGCTTCTCACTAAATGTGTTAAATATTTGGGACAGGAGTGCAGTAATGGGAAGACAAGTAATGGAAGACTTTAAAATCTCAATTGAAAAACTTGTTACTCTTCCTCTTCCTACTGCTTATTCCATCGTGAGTCCTACTTTTCAACCTTCTTCAAATCTAGGTTCCCATGATCCGCCCTCCAAGCATTGACAGCCTGGAATCAAGATTAGCTCTCCTTTTTGGTCCTTTAGATAAGGCACACCTTTTTCCGCAAGCTAAGATTACGGATATCCTCTCTCCTTCAGGAGAAATGTACAACAGATTACTTGCACAATCCACCAAATGACCAAGATGAACTGCCCCTTTGACTTCTGCTACAGCTACCTCTTTTTCCCTGTTGCAGACTTGGCCCCTTCGTGGGGGCAAGCGGAAAACAACCTTAAGACTAAGAACCAACCTACCCCTTCATGGGGGCAAGCGGAAAACAACCTGAAGACTAAGAACCAACCTGTGAACTGTGAAGTCCATTAGGAAGTTGTCTTTGAAGCCCAACCGTAAGAATGAGTACACTTAGTCTAGTCCTCCTTTGGAAGGAGTGGGCGAGAAGAGGAGAGGAGCCTTGGGTAGTCAAGGTACTCAAGGAAGGATATTTCATCCCTTTTCTAAAGGATCCTCCCTTATGTAGTTACATCTTCGATCATCTTGACAGCTTGCTCAGAAGGTTCCACGAAGTTAGTGCCCCTCTCACAGGAAGTAGATGCTCTTCTCCACAAGGGAACAGTAGACGAGAGCGTAAACATACATTCAGAAGGTTTTTACAATCACTTCTTTGTGGTCCCAAAAGCCTTGGGGTCCCTGGAGGCCCATTCTGGATGTAAGTGCGCTGAATACATTTGTTCTGAAAACGAAGTTTCATATTGAGACAGTTTGATCAGTCATGTCCCAATTCATCAGGGGGGACTGGATGGTAACCCTAGATATGCAAGATGCATATTTCCTCATCCCTATACATCCAGACTTGCAGAAATTCCTTTGCTTCGTCTTCCAGAGCAGAGTACTACTTTAATTTTGGGGCCTATGTTTCAGCCTCTCGATGACACCACAAGTTTTTATCTGAATTTTAGTGCCCCTAGGAAATTGGCTTCATCATTTGGGAATAAATTTCAACTTACACCTGGACGATTGGCTTCTCCCAAGCTCTATCAAGAGAAAAGTGCGTGGAGGACTTGAAGACAACTCTTCACCTGACACAGGAGTTGGTTATCATAATCAATAAAAAGATATCACTTTTGACACCGACCAAGGAGATTCCCTATTTGGGAATCATGAACTCTCAGATTTTTTGGGCTTCTCTGTCACCAAACACAATAGAAACTTTTCTGCAGACAGAATGTCATTTTCTGGACTCTCCATCTTGTTCAGCAGTCCAGTGGATGAGTCTCCTAGGAACTCTATGGTGCAGAAGGACTCAACCAGACTCGTTCACTTTCCCAATAGTGAAGGAAATAAAAGGATCTGCAGTGGTGGTCATGCGAAAGAAGAATGCAGGAGGGGAAGTCTCTATTGACAGTGAATCCAGACATTAAATTTTACTCAAGTGTGTGACCTAGGTTGGGCCGCTCCCCTGAATAGTTAGGAAGTCCAGAACTTGGACAACAGACTAGCAGAAGTATCACATCAATGTGAAGGAATTGAGAGCAATCCATCTGGGTCTTCAAGCCTTTGCAAATGTAGTGTGGGGGAAGAACATAGTGGTCCACACGAACAATATAACTACCCTCTCCTACATTTGCAAGCAAGTGGGTAGTCACTCGTTTTTGCTAAACGAGACGCTGTATGGGTGGAAGAGAATCTAATTTCCCTTTCTATCAGATTAATTCAAGGGGAAATGAACATCCTTGCAGTTGAACTGAGCTACTCCAAATAGGTTCTTCAGACTAAGTGGACCCTTGACCCATTAGTCTGCAGCAATGTATGGAAGTTATGGGGAAAACCGACCATAGATCTTTTTGCTACATTGAGGAACTGCAGACTTCCTCTCTTCTACTCTTTGGTGCCAGACCCTCAAGCATGGGCAGTAGATACCTTGCCACTAGGCTGGATGGGACTAGACGTTTACGCCCTTTTCCCCCTCGGGATGATCAGAGAAGTCAACAAGTTGTTGACCCACCAAGAATGAACCTGCAAGACACTGATTGTCCCCTTCTGGCTAAACAAAGAATGGTTTCCAGATCTTGTTTGCCTATTAGTAGATTACCCAAGACTGCTTCCACAAAGGCAACGTCTGTTCAGACAACCCCACTTCCAAAAGTGCTGGCAAAGGTCTTCTACAAAGCTCTTATCAGTCAAAATGGGCAATCTTCAGAGGATGGTGCAACTGCTATAACATCTTTTTTTCTGAGACCACTGTGACTGAAATAGCTGACTTTCTATTATTCCTAAAGTCAGTTAGGAAACTATTGACTTCTACAATTAGAGGGTATAGGTCGATGCTTAGATTGTTTAGCACAGAAAAAAGAAAGAAAATCCTCCCAATATAGCCTGGAACTTAGATATTGTACTCAAGTGGCTCTCAGGTTCCGAGTTTGAACACCAAAATGCATCATTTATGAATCTCACCGAAAAAATACTTTTCTTAGTAGCCCTGGCAACAGCCAAACCCGTTAGTGAGTTACGCCCATGGAGAAGAAAGTGGGGTGTATGCAAGGAGATGCAGTTTTCTTATTGTCCCATAATTTTCATGTAAAGAATGAAGACCCTTCCAAACCTTGGATTTGTTCCTTCATTATCAAAAATCTTATGGACATTTTAGGTCCAGAAGAAGAAGAGAGAGACTTGTGTCTAGCGAGATCCTTAAGACACAACCTTCACAGGACAGGAAGATTAGAGGACCTTGAGCTAATTTTGGTGCTCTGTGAAAACCCCAGGGTGCACTCTTTCCAAAAAAGCTATACAATTTTTTCTGAGAGTTTATTTCAGAAGAGCACACTCAGATTGGAGAGGAAAACATTTTCTGTTCTGAAAGCAAAAGCTCAAGAAGTTAGGGCTGTTATGACTTCCCTAGCTTTTAGGCATAATTTCTCCATCTTGATTTTACAGTTAACCTTCTGGGGATGTAAATTGTTTTTGCCTTGCTTTACCTCAAGGACATGGAGACGGTATTTAAAAACTGCAGTACGTTACAACATTTATCCTTGGTTGGCATGGTATCAGGGACATTAGCCTAGAGAACTTTTTGTTCTTTTGCTATCCACTCGCTTTGAATCAAGCTTTTGTGTTTTTGAAAAGCCTGAGGGTACGAGGTACCTGGTGTACTCTCCAGTTCATAATTTTAATGGTTGGATATTGTTGGTTTTTAATTCTGTGATGTAGGTTGACCTAGCCCTTCTTGGAATTTGTTGCCACAACCTAATCCTTGGAATTTGTTGCCAGTGTTCATAAGAAAGAGCCTACCTTCTTGCATTGAAAAGTGAATTTCTTTTTATTTCTGAACCTCCCTCGTTGTTTTATTTCTTCTGTGCTTGAAATAAGGAATTGATTAGACCTAACAGAAGTAATCAAGGTTAATACAATTTTTTTTTAGATGGTATTAGTTTAGAATTTAGAATATAGGGATATAGTGGTTTCTTAAGTAGTGATTTTAGAAGAATTTTGCAAGGGGGTCCCCTTTGTGGCAAAAAGTTGACCTTTCGTCTTTTACATGTATCTGTGAAATGAGGGAATAAGGGATGCAAGGTGAAGACAGTTCATCCTTTGATAGACTGCTTTTATTAACCATGTTTGAGTAAAGAGATAGGCTTAGAAATAAAGTCATGAAAAACATAAACACAGGCTACTAGATTTTGTAATGAAGGGATTTAAGGCTACAGTAGACCCCCGTATTAGCGGGAGATAGGTACCACACCTCCCGCAAATAGCTGAAATCTGTGAATATTTAAAACCCCTCTAGAAATGCTTAGAACTGCCTATTTTGGTAGTTGAAACAAAAAAAATAAAAAATTCATATGCCAGAGTATTTTACTAGTTTATCACAAAAAGTAGTAATTTGTGAATATTTCTCAGTGGAAAATGCTGTGTATAGGCAAATTTTCTGCAAATACATAATGGGTATGTACGGTCCATAGAAAATATGCAAATCGTGAGTCCTCGGATTAGGAGGGTCTACTGTATTATTATCTCTTGTCATTTAAAGTGTAAGAAGAGGCTTTAGTGGTAGGCAGAATATTAAATTCAAGTGGTCCAGTCTCAGGTTTTTCTGCTCTTGAGTGTTTTGGTCAAGTTTCTAGGACATATAAGTATGGAAGATGTACTAAGCCAAAAATATGTTATTAGAAGTGTTGTAAAGCTTTGATTTTTAAAAATTATATGCATGCTAGTTTTATTAAGACTGCATTCCCCCTGCATTGTTGATATTTTTGTTAATGAAGCCATTTTCTTATGTTTGGCTCTGTAACTTGGGTGTTGCAGTTATTGTCACTACTACTGCTTTAATTATTTGTTCAAAACTTTAATGTTTAAGCATTTCAGTGAGTTTTAGTGTTTGATATTTATTCAAACACAGATCATACAGTTAATTGTTTTATTTAGACGATTTTTGTTTGTTGAAATGTTTATTTGAAGTAGTTTCAGAAATGGTGTTTTGTTCTACCTTATGTTTGGATTTTCTGATTGGATTAGTATGTTAAGGTAGCAAAGTCTAAAGCTTTGTTTTAGTCGCCTAATGAAAATTATATAGTTTTGGTTGAATTTTTGCAATAGGTCTTAGATTTTTAAGATAAGGCTTATTATTTGTTCATGAAATGGTGTTGTTTTTAATTCTTATTTCTCATCTCTCCCGCTCTCTTACCAGGTTATGATATGTCAACATTTATTCGGCGGTATGCAAAATATATAAATGAAAAAGCCATATCATACAGGACAGTAGCATTTGATTTCTGCAAAGTTAAAAGAGGGTAAGTAGAACTGCTTAGTTCTAAAAGGAAACCCATTTCATCTGTTTGGCAGTGAATTGTTATCCTCCTCTGTATGAATGAATACTTGTCGTTAAGTACTGCAAATATAAATAGTGTCCACCCACCCAAGCATTTTGTTTATAAATGGAAAATATAATAGAATAGTTTGTTAACTTGTTGGTACTTCAGTAGGCTTTTGTCTTGATAAGAAATGAGATCTAGACTAGAAATTAAATATGATCCAGAATTAAATGTAATTGCAGCCTAAATTAAACCACTTTACATTTTCATTCTATCATAGGTATTTACTATCAGAATGCCTTGTATCTAAAAATGTAACCTTGCAGAGGCCACCAAATTGATGAAGATAAATGGTGAAGTCTGAGAAGTTAAGGCTTTTCAAGTTCAGTGTTGTGTTTCATCATGAGCCTTTTAATCATATATACTGCCTCATATCCATGGATGTGGAAATTTTAGTCTCGCTAGACTTGCTTGCAAACAACTGTAAAATTTGTTGTTTCAAGCCCAGTAGATTTGATTAAAATGATTTTCTATTGATTTTATCGGCAGTGGGGTTTGATGGTGTAACTTTACAGGAGTTTTATCCCTGTTGCCGATGGGTGATAACAGTCATTAGCAGCTTCAGCTAGAACTTGGTTTAAATTAACAGTATATTTCCTTGCTGATCTTTTATTTAAATTTAATCGTATATTTCCTTTCTGATCTTTGATCTATAGCAAATAAAGTTATTACTTAAAAATGTATCAGTCCTATATATATTTATATTAATAAACATTACCTTAATATAATTTATCTAGCTTTAAATCCCCAAAAACCGCACCAAAATTTACCACATTGGCAACCCTGTTACCTCCTATTCTGTCTGCTAGTTGGCAACACTGCCGTTGACAGTTAAAAATCTTCCCTTAAAAATCAGTTGTTAACGAATGCCCATGTTGTTTACATCACAGCCGCTCTTTATAAATTTCCGAAACCTTTTGTGCCTTTAAAGCTCTCATTAATTGTTAATGTGGCTTTATGTTATTTACCATTTACATATTATATCCACGAAATTAGGGAATTCACTTTTATTTTTATTTTGGTATATATTTTGTTTGACGAACTTTTGTGCAACCCGGAATTACGTGACCTGTCCAACAGTCCAATGGATAGCCAAGAGGATTTGACTTCTCCTTCTGCTAGAAGTCTTGGTCTGATGAAGACATGACAGCGTATATTAAATGTCAGAGAATCTTGCAGTGTAGAAGATTAGTTAAGGAGAAAAAGAAATTGGTAGCTAGGCCTGTATCTAATGATTTCTTTGACTTGTGCACCCATGGTTCTGGCTCTTTGTTTTCGGTATCGTGTGATTCAGATTCCGAATTAATTGATGCTTTGCCACCTGTACAACCGGTAACTAATGAAGTTGTTTCTGATTTTGATTCAAAGTTTTTGGTGATGGAAACTGGTTGGAAGAAGAAATTTGAAATTACTTGGATGTTTAACACTTTTTGATTCATTTTTAGCTCCTCGTCAGGTACCTGTTGACAGCACCATGGGCAACAGTATGACAGATACCCTGGCTTGTGAGCCCCATCGTGGCGAAGGCCTGGGGAGGATCCGGTCCGGGCAGGTGCCTGATGATTCTTTACCCAATGTGTCCCCTGTTAGTCCCATAGCAGTGCCAAAGGGCGCTTATTTAGGAGAAGGGGGAGGGGTATTAGTGTTGGACCTAAGATAGCTAGTTGTCAGGATGTTACTTTGGGGGAATTTTCTCAGTTAGGATCTGATAATGATGATGATGACGTGGATTCGTGTGATATTGATGTTTCGTTGAACGACGGTCATGATGTAGAGTTCAAGAAACTTTTTTATTTAGTTTTGAGTTTTCTTCCTCAAGCGAGGCCTAAAGAGCAGAGGCAGCCTCCGCCTTGTTGTATTACAGAAGGGATTTTTCTTGACGGTCCTTCCCGGTCGTGGGAATATTTACATTTTCCCTTTGCTCAGAGGTTCATGAGAGTGAGGGCAGACGTTGCTGCTAAACTTTGGAAGGTGATTGGTAAAGGGAAGAGGAAGCTCTCTTCTCTTCTACGACAATGGAGAGGAGTTTATCAGGTAGGGGATGATACTTCATTCTCTCGACATGCCAAACCAAATCCTGATTTTGTCTGACTTTCGGGTCAACCTTTGCTTTCCAAGGCTTCGGTCTCGATCGAAGACTTTATTGCCATGGAGTCTGTTATGAGCTCCTTACAAGAGGCTCAGTCCTTCAGTATGAAGGTCCTTGGAGGTCTTTTAATGTATGTCAAGGACTCTGGGTTTGTTCCTCCCGATGCTGCTCTTTTTGAAAAATTTTGCTCGTCTATTTCAATTGCTTTTGTTCATCAAAATGAGCTTGCCGCTTTTATGCAGACCTTTCTCGTTTCTCTAAGGCATAACCTGTATTTGTCGCAGTTACCCTCTTCTGTTTTGGAGATTCAGAGAAACCGTATATTGTCCTCTTATCCTTTCGGCGATTCCCTTTTTGATATGTCTGTGCTTTCTGAGGTTTTGAAGGAACATCAAGGTGGTGCCTCTTCCCAAGCCACTGGGCCTTATCAAGAGCTTTTTCCTTGGGTTTTCCAACCGTTTCTTCAAGGAGTAAGCAGAAGTTTAGTGCCAGACTTTCACCTTCTGCTCCAGCCTAACAACCTCCTCCTCCTTATGGCTCGTTTTTCCCCAGTACATCTCAGGTTTCTGGCGTCTTGGCTTCCTCCTCTGGAGCTCACCCTTTGAAACACGGGAGAGGTTCTTGGCATGGATCTAAGGGCAGAGGAAGAGCTCAACCTCCAGGAAGTCCTTCTTCTTCCTTGTCTGTGCATAAGAATTTTCGGAAGTAGGAGTCATTACCTTGCTCAGAGACCGCAGTAGGAGCTTGTCTCTGTCACCATTGGTCAGCTTGGCAGGAGAGAGTGGTGGATGCTTGGGTAGTGGAGGTCCTGAAGGTAGGTTACGAGATCCATTTTGTTTCGAGACCTTCGCTTTCCAATCGTTCTCTCAAGTTCACCACAGTTATTCCCCTCACTCATCAGGGGTCAAGCCTTGGAGAAGAGGCTTTTGGCCCTCTTGGAGAAGGATGCCTTAGAGCGAGCTCCTCCTTCTCCCGGGTTTTACTCATGGGTGTTTGTAGTTCTAAAGTCTTCAGGTGCCTGGCGTCCCATCAGAGAACTTTCAGTCTTGAACAAGTTCATTATAAAGTCCAAGTTCTGGATGGAGATGGTTCAGACTGTTCTTTCATCTGTCAGGAAGGGCGACTGAATGATTTCCATCGATTGCAGGATGCTTTTCTGCAAATCCCCATCCATCTGAAGAGCAGACTTTACCTTCGGTTTTTCATGGACTCGGGAGTTTTCCAGTTCAAGACCCTGGTTTCGGCCTCACCACTGCTCCACAGGTCTTTTCTCGGGTGATGGCACCTGTTTCGGCTATTCTGCATCAGTTAAATGTAAGGATGCTTCGATATCTGGACGATTGGCTAGTCCAGGCCGAATCTCTAGAGAAATGTCTCCGGTCGAGGGAGATAGTTCTGTCTCTTTTTGTCGGGTTCGGCCTTCGTGTCAATTTCGACAAGTCCAATCTAATCCCTTGCCAGATCATGACTTATCTGGGGATTGTTTTGAATTCCCACATTTTGAGGGCTTCTCCCTCTCGGAAACAAATAGACAGGCTTCTAAGTCTTGCCGAAGAATTTCTGTCCTGCGTAATACAGCCATTTTCTCTTTGGAGGACCCTCCTGGGCCATTTGTCATTCCTCATCCAACTGGTTCCCGGAGATCGTCTCAGAATGAGGTCCCTTCAGTCAACACTTCGCCAGTCATGGGATTTAGTGTCCGAGGACACGACAGTCGCCTCCTCTCCACAATGTCAGAAGGATCTCCGTTGGTGGATGGAAGTTCACTGTCTCAAGTCAGGGACGTCTCTTCTTTCAGTTCTGCCGGACCTAATGTTTTGGTCAGACGCCTCAGATCAAGTGTTGGGGCGTGCACCTGAGCTCCGAAGCCACGTTGGGCCTTTGGTCAAAGGAAGAGAGGATCATGTCAGTAAATTGGAGGGAACTAAGGGCAGCGTACCTAAGCCTTCTTTCATTTCAGGATCAACTGTCGGAGTTGGTTGTAGCGATCTTCGTTGACAACACCACAGCAGTCTCGTACTTAAGAAACCAAGGTGACACAAAGTCGGACCTTCTCACTCAAGAAGCGCAATCAATCCTGTGTTGGGCAGATGACTGGAGGATTACGTTGGTCCCTCAGTTTATCCTGGGCCATCACAACGTCTTAGCAGACGCCTTGTCGAGACCGAATGAAGTTCAAGGGTCGGAATGGACACTTTGCCAAGAAGTCTTCGACAGCCTCAGAAAGAAGTGGCATGTCACAGTCGATCTGTTTGCCACCCCAGTGAATTTTCGGTGCCAGATCTTCCTCGCCCCTTACCAGACTCCTCAGAGTGCTGGGATAGATGCTCTTTTGCAGGACTGGGAGGGCCTTCAAGCATATGTATTTCCTCCGTTCGCTCTGGTGAGGGCAGTCCTCAACAAAGTGAGAGCAACCAAGCGTCTGGATCTTGATCTCACCTTGATTGCCCCCTTCTGGCTACAGGAGGAGTGGTTTCTCGACCTACTGGAAGCACTGGCGGAGTCTTCCCCCCCCCCCATTGTCTGACGGAGACAAGATCTTCTCAAACAACCTCATTTTCATCGATTCCATCAAAGGCTCCACATGCTTCATCTTCATGCCTGGAGACTGTCAAGAGATTCTCCAAGCGCGAAAGATTCTCCTTCAGAGTGGCTCGACAGTTGATTCTTGCCAGACGGCAACCAATTGGAGTAAATTATCAGGCTAAATGGTTGGTTTTCAGACGTTAGTGTAAGTCTCAAGGGCATTCAATCTCTAGACCTTCCTTACCAAAAAGCGGAGTATTTAGTTCATTTACATCATGACGGGCTTGTCACCTTCCTGCATTAAGGGTTATAGGTCGATGCTTTCCTATGTTTTTAAGGCAAGGTTCCCTGAAATCTCTTCTTATGTCATTAGAGACTTAATTAGATCGTTTTCCCTATCTCAACTCAGTCTGCAGTGTTCTCTGACATGGGACTTTAATAAAGTCCTTCAAGCCTTAAGGTTTTGTCTGTTTGAGCCTCAGAATATGGCCGATTTTAGGGACCTCTCTTCTAAGACACTTTTCCTTGTCTTGCTGGCTACAGCCAAGAGGGTGGGTGAACTGCAAGCACACACTTTTCTGGTTGCCAGATCTGGACAAGACATGATTTTGGTCATACCTTCCCGAATTTGTCGCAAAGACTGAATCTTTTGATAATCATCCCAGGTCTTCGTTCTGAAGTTGTTGGTCGACTTTGTCGATAATTTAAATGAGGAATAAGTTCTTGGCCCTGTTAGGGTGCTCTCATGCTATTTACATCTCACAAAGGACATTCAGGGCCGTCCCCGTTATCTGTTTGTTTCATCCCAAAATGTCAAGAGACCTAAGTCAAAGAATGGTGTATCCTTTTTCCTCAGAGATCATATTGTTAAAACTGGCGGTTTGGCTACCTGTGAAGGCCAGGCACTGAGAGCACACAGTATTAGAGCAGTTGCTACATCAGTAGCTTTTATGAAGAATGTCTGTCGCCAAGGTGCTTGAGGCAGTGACTTGGCGTTCTAATTCTGTTTGTGCTTCTTTTTACTTGAGGGATATCTATCTAGTTCGAGGCGACCTTCGTTCTTTGGGCTCGTTGGTGATGGCAGGACAGGTCGTCAGGAGAATTAGGTAGTCGTCCTGTTTTACATTTGGTTGCCACCTGTATCTTACTTTTGTTGTATATGTGTTTTATGTTTTTGCATTATAACTTTTGGGGCAGTTTTCAGTTTAGTTACAATGGGAATTAGGCAGTTTGGCACTTCATAAATGTTGTTGTTGACATACGGACTGGCTGCTTGACAACTCGCGCTGCTTCCATTGTCATTCTTACATTGGACCATCCACTGGGTTGTCAGCACTGGTGACTTCGCTTCTCCCAAAGTCGAGGCTGACTTAGGACTAGCCAC
>NC_087217.1:29941636-30064136 GCF_015104395.2 Macrobrachium nipponense | reverse complement strand
GAAAAACTTTTTCCTTATGTCTGCGCGGTAACTCTTCCGAAAAAATCATAAATTTTTTCATCCGATTGTTGTAATGTTTGCACCATTTTAAATTAGCCGTTAAATAAAGTTTTATATATGAAAATGTGCACAATTTCATGTAGAATACAACTAAAAACAACTCATGGTTGTAGCTTTTATCAGTTTTGAAATATTTTCATATAAATAACGATAAATAGAAAAAATTCGTCCTTCCGTCAACTTTAACTCGACCGAAATGGTCGAAAACTGCAATTGTAAGCTACAACACTCAGTCTAGTAATATTCAATCAATTACCTTCATTATACAATGAACGAGGAGTCTCTAGCACAATATTTCGATTTATGGTGAATTTTTTAAAACTGCTTTTTTTTATGTCTGCCTGTTACGAATTCATGCATCATTTTGTGATAATATTTTCTCTGTGTTGCCTTGATCATTTTACAATGTGTTATATACCAAAATGATCGCAATTTAGTTTACAATACCAAAAAAATTAACTCGTTAGCTTTAACCGTTTTGCTCACAGCGCAATTTGTATACAATTAAATATGAAATTTTTTTTTTTGCTCTGTCATATATTCCAATATTTATATTTGATAATGATATTTTTTTCATTTCTGATGGTTGCATACTAAGTTTCAGGCAATGACAAAAAAAGGAGCCAAAAATGAACTCTTAATCTTGAAAACTAAGCGGCTCTCACTCGCGAACGCCACTGGCATGTGGGAGACGATTTTTAAAATACCGCTTCGGCGTTTAAGGGTTAATATACTACAACATATGTTGTTTCCTGTCTATTTCAGTAGATTAGCTGTCTCTTACCTCCGCCAAAGGTGCCAATCAGCTAAGTATATATCTGACAGGTAAGTTGAATGCATAAAAATGTTATTGTCATGATACAATAAAGTTTTATGCATACTTACCTGGCAGATATATACGGTGTATGGCCCACCCGACCTCCCTCAGGAGACAGGTGGAAGAGAAAATCTGTCTTAGAAAACGGGAATGATTCCTATTCCCGCCACCAGCGGCGGGGCGGTAGATCACCTGACCTACCTGTAGAGTGTGCCGCGAAATTCGAATTTCTATCGGGGACGACGGAGTCTATAGCTAAGTATATATCTGCCAGGTAAGTATGCATAAAAACTTTATTGTATCATGACAATAACATATTATTAGATACAGTAAAACAAGGGTTTTATTAAAATTATCATTATGTATTCTCAATACACAAATATTATAGACTTTTACTAATGAATACTATCTGTCAGTGCAACACCTAAGCCAGGCAACAGTCTCTCTCTCTCTCTCTCTCTCTCTCTCTCTCTCTCTCTCTCTCTCGTACTCGTCTCTTCTCCTCTCTCTCTCCTACTCTCTCTCTCTCTCATCTCTCCTCTCTCTCTCTCTCTCATTCCCGGTTTTTTAAATTATGGATGAAGCCATTGTAAACCTGACACCTGTACAGACATAAGTAACCAAATTGAGTAACGACCGATTGCCGGTGTCTTTTGCTGTCACTACAAAAGAAAAGATAAAAGAGGTAGCAGGCAAAATTGATGTTCAAAACTGGCAAAATCATACTTAATGCTGATACCATCAAGTACTGTGCATATTTCAAACCAAACTTTAATTTACAAGAAAAAGTATTTAAATTACATCTCTTCTACCATCCAAGTAAATGGCAATGAAGATATTGATAGTATTCAATCAGCCAGATTTTCACAGTGCAAACAATATCGAATGCAAATGCCGTACAATGACGATGTTAATATTCTGTAATGATATACATTTAACTTTTTCAAATATAATTATCTCCAGAAAATATTTACTTGTGTTTAGGCTTATAGACCATTTCGGTTTTAAGAATTACAAATAGAGATCGTACTACTGTAACTAAGTGAGAACTTGCTCATCCTAACGTTTAATTTTGGTAATTATCGACGGTAATTGCTGTACTTACAGTTGTTTTGTTTACAGTATCAAAAGTTGTATCATTAGTGATTCACATGATAACCTATGGTTTTTACCATTATTAGGCTATACAAATTTTTTTGTTTACAGTGTCATAGTTGTGTCTGTAGCTAACTATGGACACTTCAAGGGTTAACTTATCATTTAAAAATCTCCAGGATTTTAAGGTTGTCATAGAATGTCTTTTTCATAATATAATTTTCAATATTTTTCCCCACCAAATGGGCATGGGAACAACTCCTACTAACAGCGACTGACTGAACCACTTTTGTTGGGTCGGATTCTGGATTTTTGTTTGAGCTCAGATGCAACATTTACTCAAAATTTTGCTTTGAAATCCGATTATTTTGAGTTCTAGTACGAACGAGGTCCAGATCTCTACTGTATAATATATGTATAACCTTAAATACATGGTAGGAAGGTGAGTGAAAAACTGGGGACTTGGAACAAATACTTTCATAGTATATTCTACATTTTCAAAGTTCACTCATAGAAGTTGAAAGACCTTTATATACAAAAACAGAAAGGGGCGGGGTTACAGTTCGTTAATCTGGGCGGCGTGTTCTTTAAGCACAAGAGACAAAAAGAGGTTTAAGGGACGATCCAGGATGGAGATTTAAATTCCTTGGTGACATGGCTTCACTAGAAACAGATTCCAGCAGATTTCTTTTGCGGTGATCTTTAACCTTGCAGATTATTAAGTTAATAGCACGGTGTGTCTTAAGCCAATGATCTGCAGTGCCATTATTCATTAAGCCTCGAGATGGCATATTTGTTCTGAGAGCATCTCCCCTTTAGATCTTTGGATGTTTGCCCTATATCAATTTTATTACATTCTTTACAAGGAATACTGTATACAATATTGTTTGATTTGACAGTCAAAAACTTTTAAATAATTTCTTATATTGAGCCAAGTTTTTTTCATTGCTTCAGAGTTTAGTTAGTAGAGGTGGGGTAGGAGGAGGAAGTGTAAAAAAAATTTTTCTAGTTTATGTAAACTGCTTTTGTTTTCTCCTGTAAATTACAGTAAAATTTATTGAAAACATTTCCATGTTGCCATTGTTGCATGTTTCGTAGATTTTTCTGCCATACTGTAGCTGTATATTTCAACAGAATAAATGGCTTACATGTAGGGAACATTTTAAAAAATTTTTCTGAAAGAGTATTCACTTTTGAAATTTTGGTTGGTCTTGTATACCTTTGGGTCTCATATGGCATCAGATACAGAAATTGATCGCAATAAGAAAAACAACATCTACTAAATGTAAAAAGTCTTTGAGGCTACCAGGAAATTTCACTTAACCATAAATTTCTTATTTCAGTATAAAGCAGATGTACATTGAATATCGTAAAATCCATGTCAACCATCAGCTAGGGTGGTTTGGTATATTAAAATGGTATTTAGTTTGTTGACAAAGGTGAATCTTTTAACAATCCAGTTTAGTGTTTAGTGCTAGATTTCCTTTGAATTGATGTTTGGCTGTTTTGGCTAATTTGGCCATCTAAAATGTAAAAAAAAAAAAGTAGAAGGTAGAAGTAGTATGTAAAGATATAGACATTACATATTAAAAAGAAAAAATGTTAATTGTGCAGTTTATTCTGGACTAACTTTGGACTGTAGATGGAAATAGTTGTTGAGCTCTTGAAATCTATAAGAAAAAGGAAGAAGATAAAACAAAGAACTTAATTACCATGAAATAATGTGCATATATATAAACTATGTACATCTCATAGATATGTACTCATCACATATATGCAATTAATGAAGAGTATAGGTATATATTTATATTTTTGTACTATGCTATGTTTATAAGTAAAAACTTCAAGTTTAACCAGATTTACATTTTACATTACATAGTGGCAGTATTTATTAAAAAATAAATAAAAAAAACTCATTCCAGGAAAGAGGATGGAACTCTACGGACAATGCCCACAGACCAGTTACTCAAGACGCTGCCAGTGCTACAGGCGCAGCTTGATGCCCTCCTTGATTTTGATTGTACTGCCAATGAGCTCAGTAATGGAGTCATCAACTCAGGGTTTATGCTCCTGTTCAGGGACCTGATACGACTGTTTGCTTGCTACAATGATGGTATCATCAACCTTTTGGAAAAATATTTTGAAATGAACAAGAAACAGGTGAATGTTTGCTAGTGTTGTTCAGTGTATATTATGGTGGTTGTCAATATTGTTTGTCGTATTTTTTTTTTCAGTGTCAAGAGGTAAGTTTTCTTGCAGTTGTAAAAACCATAGTTCAGAAATTTGATTGGTAGAAAGCTGTTTCATAACACTTAATACTAGTGATCTTGGACTTAGATGCAGGATATTAAATACTTTTATGTGCAATTTGAGCTAGTAGAGAGCTTTATGTGATAGACATATGTATTTTCTTGTGAAAGTACTCAGTTACCTTTGTTGAAATATTCTTTTGAAAGTGGTAACACAGTTACTAGTTTGAGATTTCTAATACTGACAAAGTCTAATGGCTGTATTTCATGCCCTTTAAATAGTTTTTGCTGTAATTCTGTTTTTATTTGTTACACAGGCAAGAGATGCCCTGGACTGCTATAAAAAGTTTCTCATTCGTATGGACCGTGTGTCAGAATTTTTGAAAGTCGCTGAGGTAAGCAGTCCTAATTTATCTGAATTTTTCATTTGGTATTGTTTACACTTTTTACAACGTATGATTTAATCATTATTAAAAAGAAAAACTCATAATGGTTTGCATATAGATTTCAAGATATTTAACAGTTTATAGGTGGTAACTCAAAGTTTATATTAAGAAAATTTAAGATTGAAAAGTTTGTAACAATCTCACTGATCATGTATTGCCTCTCCTCTTTGCAATGAGCCCTGTCACTTAAACTTCCTACCAATCAGAAGCAAGAAGGCCTTTGTATGTGCCTACTTCAATGATATGATGCCTCGGCTAACCATTGTTGATTAGTGTGATTCTGGTATATACACACTGTTATGTCACACTTCTAGGACTTGGCTTCCAAGTGATTTAAACTTTTACACCTTCATGTAGCTTTCATTCCATTTTTGTGTTCTCTTTCATTCCTTTTGTGGAGAACTGAATGTGTTTCACTTAGTTTTTAACATAATTCAGTGGTTTTGCTTGTTTGGGGAGAGTGCTCTTCCCTTGCCTCTCTTGGTATTACAATTAGCATTCCATTTTTTCATGTTTAGGGGGAAAACTTTATTTTTTAGTGTTTTTGCTTTGGTTCATTTTTAGGGGACCATCACTTAGCTTTCATTCCATTTTCTGTGTTGTTTTTCATGCCTTTTGTGGAGTTTATTTGGTCTCACTGAGTTTTTATATAATTCAGTAGTGCTGCTTGCTTGGATAATCTACTCTTCTCTTACCTTTCTTGGCAGTACTGTAAGGATCCCATTTTTCATGTTTTAGATACGCGGTTTTGTAGCGTTTTTGTTTTGGTTAATTTTTTGCAGTTATTTTAACTTCAACAGTGTTTATATACATTAACTTGAGTGAAGCTTTTGAGTCTCATTACATGGCACCCAGTGCCTTCTCCCTTTTTGGTGACTCATGCTGATGCCACAAGTAAGATGTCCAGGTGCTGAGTGGACTCCTCTATTTTTAATCAAATGATTTTGTTGGAGAGATAGGTCTGATTGTAATTTGCTACTTTAGTTGCTTAGGTGCAAACTTCCATAGTTTTAATATCTAACTTAATAAAAGGACCTGCACACTGCCTCTCAGCTGCCACCCTCAGAGTTCCCAATGATGACAACAAATCAAGGACTTGACCAGGATTTTATAAATATCTTGATAATCCGTATTTCTATTTAGATATTGGTTTAGTTTTTTGTGGCAACACAAAGGGATTGTTGCTCATGTCTGTTGGTAACATCTAAGATGTGTTGTTAAGTCATTGTTTTTCTATTTAAAACATCTATTTGATCATTTCCATCAATGTCATAGTCATAACCTTTACCTATTCCAAAATTTTAGCCAAATCTAAGTCAGTGATTTCATCTCTTGATAATAATCTATCAGATAAATTCTTTACTATTTCAGTTTGATTAAACTTGACCAGTGCAGTCTTTTGAATAGGTATTCAAGTTTTAGATTCAGTGTCTGTTTGTTCCATAGAACTTAGTTTTGTCTTTTTTTACTTGGAAGTATTGTCACCCTCTTGCAAAAAATATTTTGAAATGAACAAGAAACAGGTGAATTTTTGCAAAATTTTATTGACATTATTTAGAAGATGAAACCTATTCATATGAAACAAGCCCACAGGAGCTATTGACTTGAAGTTAAAGCTTACAAAGAGTATGGTGTTCATTAGGAAAAAGTAAGACCAGGTAAATTGAAGTACAGAAAGAAGAGACCCCACTTATTAAGGGGGCACTGACTCCATAAGACCCTAGCAAGTGCTTCATTCTACCGTATGATTGAAGGGGTTTATGTACTACTTCAAATTTGTACTGCCTGTAATATAACAAATACTGGAGAAATACAAGGTAGGAAATGAAGAAATTCGACCTTTAAAGTTCATATTAGCCCTTAAACACCGAGCCGCTATTTACCAAAGTGTCTGTCGTATGCCGGCAGCGTTCGGGAATTAGCGCCTAAGCGGAAAATAAAAAAAAAAAATCACAGCACACTTAGTTTTAAGATTAAGAGTTAATTTTTGGCTCCTCTTTTTGTCATTGCCTGAAGTTTAGTATGCAACTATCAGAAATGAGAAGAAATATCATTATCATATATAAATATTGGAATATATGATAGCAAACAAAAAAAAATTTCATATATTGTATACAAATTATGCTGTGAGCAAAATGGGTAAAGCTAATGAGTTAATTTTTTTTTGTTGTATTGTACACTAAATTGCGATGATTTTGATATATAACAAATTGTAAAAAGATCAAAGCAACACAGAGAAAATATTATCACAAAATGATACATGAATTCGTAACGTGAGGATGTAAAAAATTATTTTTTTCAAAAATTCACCATAAATCGAAATATTGTGCTAGACTTCTTGTTCATTGCATAATGAAGATAATTGATTGAATATTACTAGACTGTAAGTGTTTTAGCTTACAATTGCAGTTTTCGACCATTTCAGTCGAGTTAAAGTTGACAGAAGGTTGAATATTTTCTATTTATCATTATTTATATGAAAATATTTCAAAACTGATAGAAGCTACAACCATGAGTTATTTTTTTTGTATTCTACATGAAATTGCACACATTTTCATATAAAAACTTTATGTAACGGCTAATATAAAACGGTGCAAACATTACGACAAAGTGACAAAAGAATTTCTGAGATTTTCGGCAGTTACCACGCGTGGACATAAGGACATAAGGAAAAAGTGTTTTTCAAAAATTCACCATAAATCAAAATATTGTGCTAGAGACTTCCCATTTGTTGCAAAATGGAGGTAAATGATTGAATATTAGTAGAATGTAAGAGTTTTAGCTTTAAATTGCATTTTTTTATTATTTTGGTCGAGTCAAAGTTGACCGAAGGTTGAAATTTTGGCACTTATGATTTTTATGAAAATATTTCAAAACTGATAAAAGCTACAACTATGAGTTATTTTTTTTGTTGTATTTTACATAAAATTGCGCACATTTTCATATGTAAAACTTTACGTAACGGCTAATATAAAACAGTGCAAAAATTACGACAAAATGATGAAAGAATTTCTGAAATTTTTGGCTGAGTTATTGCGCGCAGATGCAAGGAAAAAGTTTTTTTTCAAAAATTCACCATAAATCAAAATATTGTGCTAGAGACTTCCAATTTGTTGCAAAATGAAGGTAAATGATTGAATATTACTAGAATGTAAGAGTTTTAGCTTACAATTGCGTTTTTCAACCATTTGGGTCGAGTCAAAGTTGACCGAAGGTTGAAATTTGGGCACTTATTGTGATTTATATGAAAATATTTCAAAACTAATAAAAGCTACAATCATTGGTTGTTTTTTGTTGTATTCTACATGAAATTGTGCACATTTTCATATTTAAAACTTTATGTAACGGCTAATATAAAACTGCAAAAATTACGTCAAAGTGACAAAAGAATTTCTGAGGAGATTTCCAATTTGATGCAGATTGAAGGTAAATGATTGAATATTAGTAGAATGTAAGAGTTTTAGCTTACAATTGCGTTTTTCGACCATTTTGGTTGAGTCAAAGTTGACCGAAGGTTGAAATTTTGGTACTTATCGTGATTTATATGGAAATATTTCAAAACGGATAAAAGCTACAACCATGAGTTGTTTTTTGTTTTATTCTACATGAAATTGCACGCATTTTCATTTATGAAACTGTACGGCTAATATAAAATGGTGCAAAAATTACGACAAAATAACGAAAGAATTTCTGCGATGCGTCGCTGGTGCTTCTTAGTGCAAGAAGAAAGAAATTCGTTCGTGAGCGCCTGCGTAACACTTGTAAACAAAACAACAGCTTGATGCGTGAACTCCCAGCATTCCTCAAGGTGCCTGATTTAAAATTTTTCGCAAACTAGGCCTATAACTATTTTTCCGCGAATATTTAAAAAAGATTTTGTAGTCGACGTACTGTACGTCCGATTAGCCCCCAACAGACAATTTTAGTCGACGTATAATACGTCCAATAGGCATTTAAGGGTTAACAAATAGGTAAAAATGAATTAACACGTTTCCAGCGATGGTACCCACCAGTGGGTCGCACTGTTCTCTCATTTGCTGCAATGTGATCCACCGGTGGGTCCCAGTAGAACAAAATTATTTTTTTTAATATAAAAAAAAAAACTTTTAATTGCAATTATTATTTTAGTAGATCAGTATCGCTATCAAAGGGTTGAATTATACAAAAAAAAAAATAAAAAAACAAAGTTTTATTGAAATAATTGCAAAGAAAATTTGTCTGACATTCAGTATATAAGAAAATTAGTTTTCCATTCCATTTGCTAATGAAAAATCATATCACTAGTTATGTTTGAGATTGAAACGTGATAAACATAGATATGGAGTGCCATCACATGAGTCACAATCTGTGGTAAACCTTTGTCTTGACTTGATTTTTGGCCACTTTGGATCCTTCATTTGCTGCTAACATTTCGTAGCAGCCTCTGCATCGTTTCCTTGTTTTTCTTTTCTGTCCTTCTGCTTCTTTGAGACAATGTGAAGATTTTCCTGAAATATTCATACTTGATTTTCCTGGTTTGTTTTTTCCTTCATGATACCACTAGTATAGTATAAGACAATAGATTCCTTGAATGCACGTAATGACATTTTCTTGACAGCAAAGTACTTATTGTAAAGTACCCAAGCATTCACTATAGAAGTACCAGCAATAAATTCTAATGCTACTTTTCTGTACCATTTTCTTGACTACTTCAGAGGTGAATAATATGATCACATTTGACCTGATAAATTAATTCCTTTCTTGCACTTATTATAGTCTAACACACTTTGAGGTTTCTTGATAGGTAAACCAGTCCTTGGGACTTTACCTGTGTTGATTAGAGTAGCATCATGTTCTGGAACTGTTGATAGAGTCACAACATATCTTTTATCTTTCCAATTGAATACTTTCACTCCATTCTTATTTTCTAAGGCTTTAATTTCACCTCTTTACTTTTGATTTTGTAACTGACTTTGGAAGATACTTTCTAGTGACTCTTACTGTCCCACATAGGTAAGTCTTCCGCTGAAGAAGATACTCTCCTAAGAAACTGGAGATATAGTAATTATCTGCAAACAAAGTCACTCCCATATCCATATGATTTGCAAGGAGTCTTACTACAAGAGATTCAGTCTCACTTAGAGGTGGAGTAGCTACTCCTACACCAGTATATAACTCCATGTTTAGAGTGTATCCATCAGGAGTGCAAAGTTTGAACAGTTTGCATCCATACTTATGGCTCTTTCCAGGGATGTACTGTCTGAAAATGACACGACCTCTGAAAGGCACCATACTCTCATCAATTATAACATCAGATCCTGATTTATAGATTGATTGATACTGCACCAAAATCATATCTAGTAATTTTCTTATTTTCCAATCTCTTCCCACATTAGGTTCTTCATTGTTGCAAAAATGTAACATTTGCAAGAGGAAGCGGTCTCTACTCATTGTTTTTGGAACAATTTCATTCTTATAAAGGATGCTTTTTGACCAATATAATTGGATCTCAGGGAATGGAACCAATCCCATGTAAATGATAAGTCCAATAAACTTTTCAATTTCTTCGTTATTTGTAGGAACCCACTGCCGTAATTTCGATCTTCTTGTTACAGTAACCGAAGAAATTTTCTGCTCAGCATATCGATTGGTTTCTTGAACAATTAGATTTATAATATCATCAGTAATTATTTGTTTGTAAACATCAATAGGCCAAATTTGGTTATCTGTAGACGATGGATGCACAGTTACACAAAGTTCTTCTTTCCCAGTAAATCCATGTTGTCGAGCTTTCTTAGTCACTTTTTATCCACTTGGCATTTGGTGGACTTGTGCCTTCATTCAAAATTTCTTCCTCATTTTCTTGCTCTTCTTCAGTGATTTGATTTTCAGAATCATCATGGAGAGACTCTTCTCTTGATGAACTGCTTCCTGTTTCTGAATGAATATATTCATCATCAGAAGTGTCTTCTTCAGAAGACAGTTCTTCTTCAGAATTGGAGCTTTCATTTCTATCAGATTTTTTTTTACTTCCATAAAAGTTGGAAGCCAACATTGTAACACCTGCAAAGATGATATGCTGTGTAAAGTTTTGATACTAAGGTAAAAGAATATATAAAATTACTGATTGATTTATAGAAATTTAGAAAAGATTCAAAACTATGGGTCATATTAGGTCATTCACTGCCTAAGAAAAAAAAAAGACAGAAAAGGAAACCCTTACCAAACCCTCAAATATATAAATTACATATAAATAAAAAAAAAGACAGAAAAGGAAAACCCTAACCAATCCTCAAATAAGTAAAATTATATAAATATTTTATTACATGATAGCAGGTCTCATAGATACAGAGTGGTCAGCTACAATTAAAAAAAAAAAATCAAGTTGGGACCCACCGGTGGGTCCCATCGCCCTGTAGTATTAAAATTGTTTTCATTCGGCATGCGATTGGGTCCCCCTGGTGGGTCATGGCTTTTCTTACCTCAACAAGGTCTATCTTGTGAGAGAGAAGCATGAACAACCTCTCCCCATGTTTTACTACTGTCGCAGTACCAGCATTCCAGCCATTATGGCTGTCGCAGGAAATGTGTTAAAATGCAAGGTTAGTATGAGAGTAGTAATGTATTTCACCTTTGCTTGAATTTCTGAAGTTCCAATTGCACGACTTCCTCTGGGACTCAGAAGTTCAACAGCGAGGCACACCCGAGGCACATTTACTGAATATTGGTGCTGTTGTTCAGTGAATCTGATTTCTCTCTGTAAATAAAGGGGGTCAGGGATCAATTGTGAAAGAGACTTTAAAAAGGGATTTTGACGTAAGGAAAAATCTATTTCTGGGCGATTGGCTCGTGTCGCCAGCGAAATATCCTTTAATCTATTATTTCTAGGGTAAATGTACTAACACATACCAGAGAATAAATAAATAAAGAAAAAGGTCAGTATAACTGACTCGCTCACCCTCCCAGAGAGTGTCGGTATGAACACTATGGCGAGTGAGACCACTACCACGAGCCAAATGCCAATAGAATTCTCCCACTACAAAATCCCCCAAGAGGGGAGCCGACCCACAGAGTGGGCAGCACCTACTACTACTACTCCATCCCATACTGCCGACTGCTGCGCCTCTGGTGGCCATCCTGAAGTTAGCAGACAATCTTGGCGATGGGATGGGTAGGGCGGGATTTCGCTGGCGACACGAGCCAATCGCCCAGAAATAGATTTTTCCTTACGTCAAAATCCCTTTTCTGGCTCAGCTCGTGTCGCTGCGCGAAACCGTACCAGAGAATAGCACAAGATTGTAAAGAATTCAACAAAATATAAAGGGTCTCAAATAAAAGATAAAATAAAAATAATCAATATAATTGCTAATAAAAGATACATATACACAGTGATACAAATAGAAATATTACTTAATTATACTTAATGCTAATAATATTTTTCTTAACTTAAGGTAATATACATGATATACAGGAGAAATAATCATCATATGTACAACATGGTATCTGTGTAAAGCTATGTATCAAAACATCTAAAAGCAATTAATATAAAAGTTTTGAATAAAAACAAACTCAACAGTAATAAAAATATAAAAGAATGTATATGACTTTAATATACAAAAAACCCGTAACCATTATAATAAGATGTATCTCCTAGCATAAAATAAGGAGATGACATCCACGAGATCAGTAATCATCACAAATGTGAGTGTCCTAGCAAAAAAATAAGGGACACCCACTATAATATCATCAAAGCAGGCTAAGACACAAGGTGATCGTAAATGAACAAGGCAGGATAGACGAACTGTTGGGTGAGGCAGGTAGAAAGGAGGACTGAATCTTCTACTAAGGATTAGTCAGAGTCAGGGGAACTATGTTACCCGCTGCAACTGCTGAAAATTTCAGGGCTTCCAAAGACTTTAAGTAATGACGTTTGAACACTGTCGGTGATTTCCATCCAGTATACTTTTTTCAACTCATCGAAGTCATAGTTGGAAATAGTTAATTGAGGTGGCTACTGCCCTGACATCATGTGCTTTTGGAAAAGAGTCAGGATTGGCTTGTTTAATGAAGTACAGGATTTGATTGCTGATGCCTTTAATAGATAAAGTACCACCTTTTTCTCTCCTAAGAGAGGACCCCGATGAGGATGAGGAGGTCCTAGATAGAAAGGCTCGTAAAAGTTGAAAACTGGGCAAAGAGATATATCTTGTGGAAGGGGTAGTACCTTCCATGGTTCCCACCTCATCAAAGGATCTTCATTCTTAGCTAAAAAGCTACGTTCCGGTGAAAGTAGCAACTTGCCCTTCCCCTGGGTGGGAAGGAAATACGGAATATTGGATCCGGATCTCTGGATAAAGCCGGACAGTTTTCTGAAATTTCCCGTTCCCTTAAGGCTCCTGAGGCCAAGCTTAATAAAAATAGGGTTTTTCTTAAAAGCATTATAAATGAGCATGTGTCATTATTGGTTTCTGAAGCCAATTTTAGAACATCGTTTAAGAACCAAGATACTGACGTAGGCCTTACAGAAGGTCTAAGTCTAGCACAGGCCTTGGGAATAGACGAGAAGTAGGAATCTGTCAAGTCTATGTTGAACCCAAATTGAAAAATCTTTTTCAAGGCTGACTTGTTTGTCGTAATTGTGCTAGCTGGCTAAGCCTTTTCAAATAAGGATCTGAAAAAGGATATAGCTGAATTGATTGTCATGATCTTAATATCTGATTCTTTCAGGAAGGTTGCTAACTTTTTGACAGCAGCATCATACTGTCTCAAAGTTGAAACTCTCTTATCTGATTCCAAGAAGAGAATATCTGAGGGTCAATATTCGCATCCCTTTTCGCTGCAAACTTCATGAAATCCATAAAGTTAGGGTTTTGAGAAAATCCCTGAGGAAGCGAACACAGTCTTCGTTTGTACTGACTGGGAGAGCTTGGGATTGGGGATCCGAAGAGGGCGGAGACCCAGTTCCAGGATGAGAGGGTACCAATTGCTCTTCGGCCAGTCTGGGGGGGCTACTAGAGCCACTTGACCCTTGAATGTCCTGAGTTTGTTTAACACTTTCATGAGAAGATTCACCGGAGGAAAAGACATAAATCTTCTCCCAGTTGTTCCAATCTAAGAGCCGGGCAGTCCGTGGCATAGGCCAGAGGGTCCAGGTTGGGGGCCACATAACACGGGAGTTTGTGGTTCGCTTGGGATGCGAAGAGATCTACCTGTAGACCTGGAACTCTCTGAAGAATCCATTGGAACGAACTGTTGTCCAGTGACCATTCCGACTCTAGAGGTACTGATCGGGATAGAGCATCTGCTATGACGTTTCTCACTCCAGCTATATGGGTGGAGGAGAGATGCCAACTGAACTTGTCCGCCAGGGAGAATATGGCTACCATGACATGATTTAGATGACGTGACTTGGAGCCTCCTCTGTTTATACAATGTACTACCACTGCGCTGTCCAGGACTATAGTTTTTATGTGGGAGTACTTTGGCGGACGTAACCTTTTTAGAGTCAAGAACAGTGCCATTGCCTCCAGTACGTTTATATGGAACTGACGGAACTGAGGTGACCACGTTCCCTGAACCTTTTTGAACTGGGAATATCCTTCCCAACCGCTTATGAAGCGTCTGTGTGGATAGTGATCCTGGAGGAGGAAACTGAAGGGGCACTGACACCGATAGGTTCTTGACTTTCGCCCACACGGCCGAAGTGCGATTCTTTAGAATCAGAGGGGACTGAGGACAATTTGTCCCTGGACTGATATTTGCTCGTGAGCGCCAGATTCTGGTTAGGTCTTTCAGTTTGGCTTTCATTAGGATGTTCGTCACTGATGCAAACTGGAGAGAACCCAGGATCCTTTCCTGAGATCTTCTTGAAGCCAGTTTGTGACTCAGAAATTGCTTGACTGACTTTGCTATTTCCTTCCTCTTGGACGATGGAATCGACAGATATGGAGGATAGATTCCATTGAATGCCTAGCCACTGAAAGTTTGACTCTGGAGTGAGTCTTGATTTGGTCCTGTTTATCTTGAAGCCTAGATATTCAGGAACTGAAATCACTTTCAGTGTTGCTTTGTTGCATTCCTCGACTGTTTGAAGCCAGATCAACCAATCGTCGAGATACGCTACTACCATAACCCCTTGCGATCTTGAGTTGTTGAACAACTACTTCCGCCAGCTTCGTAAACACTGGGCTGGGTGCTACGTTGAGCCCGAAAGGAACTACCTTGAAGGAGAATGTCTGGTCTCCTATCTTGAAGCCTAGATAAGGACGGAAGTGTCTTGCAATAGGGGATATGATAGTAAGCGTCTGTAAGATCGATAGAGGTGTGGGTGACGGCCCCACGGGGAAGTTAAGGTCCGCACCTGCGAGATCGTGAGCATCTTGAACTTGTCGCAGCGAATGGCTAAGTTAAGCGGGACAAGTCTAAGATTACTCTTCTTTTTTGTGAGCCTTTCTTTGGCACGCTGAACAAGCGACTTTGAAATTTTAATCTTTTGACTCTCGCTATAGCTCCTTTCTGAAGGAGATCCTCCGCATACTCCGTCAGTTCTTTGGAAGGAAGTTGACGGAAAGGCCTGGATGGAGGTGGGTTCGTTAACCAGCTCCAACCCAGGCCTTTTGACACAATGCTCTGAGCCCACTTGCTGAAGTTCCACCGGTGGCGAAAGTGAAACAGCCTCCCTCCTACCTGAAGTTCTTCATTGGTTCTGGTAACCTCCTCGGCCTCCTCTGAAGTGTTTTCCCTATTAAAGGGACCTCCCGATCCTCTCCCTCGAAAGGAACGCTTACCTCTGCCTCCCTTACGAGCGGTCATACTTCTGTGAAGATTGACTCTCGAAGGCTTGATTGTAAGCTGGAGAGATGGCGTAAGTGGAGGGGGCTGAGGCGGAGGGGTGGAGATCACGTAAATTGGCTGTGATTGAGCCTTTGAAGTGGAAGGCTGGGCTGTTTTGCACTAAGGGAACCTCCGGAACTTGCTGAGAAAAGCGTGGCTGCTTTTTCTGGTAGGGCTGGAAACGCCTGGGGTTTCCCTTTGCCCTTTACCTCTAGCTGCAAGATCTTGCCTCCTCTTAGCCGTAAGGCCCCAACGGTCCTTAAGGCTCTGGTTCAACCTCGTAGCCTCTGACTGGACTTCCTTCACCATCGCTTCTGGGAAGAGATCTGCTCCCCAGATGCTCGACGAGAGTAACCTATTCGGCTCGTGCCGAATGGTTGCTTCTTGTAGGACATGCTTCCTACAATTCGTCCTAGCAGTGGCAAACTCAAACATATCTGACTGTACCGTTTGAGTCAGGGATTTGGTCATAAGTTTGAAAAGCGGCTCTGAACCATAGGCTATGGTGGCCACCTCGTCATAGCCATAGAATTAATCGATCTGGGCTAATCCGTGATTTGGTTGGCGTCAAATCAGCCTGAATAAGGCTATCTGGAAGCCTGGGTAGCTTTTCACCAAACTGCTCCATAGCACAGTCCGGTTTGAGTTTGCCAGCTGAGAAGGTGTTCGGTAAGTCTTCCCATAATTCTCCGGCTGAAGGAAGTAACGGAGATGTAGGATCTGCTTCCTTCAGTTGAGGCATGGGGGTCCCCCTTCTGGGCCGCTGGAATGGTAGACGTCGCGATCTTTGTCAGGAAAGGGAGCGGGTGGTACTCTCATCCATCGTGAAGATCGTAAAGGGACTCTTGAAAGGTTGGATTTTCGTATTAGAACAATCCATGTCCTCTAAACACCTGAGCCATTCTCTCTGAGCCTGGTCACGTGAATAGAGGACTGTCTCCTTTGGTACCCTATCATCTCGAATCATGGCTGAGGCGGTGAGCCTTGCGTAGCGATGAACGGAGGCTGAAGGTCTTCCGGGTAGAACTCGAAGTCCTCTATCCTTCGAGTTCCAAATTCCGGTATAGAAATGAGTCCGTCTTGGAAGGGGCCGTATGACGCTACTCTCCACGGGTTGTTCATCGAGAACGGAGGTAGAGAGTCATACGGGGGAAGCTGGGCTCCACCTGCATTGAAAGGTGGAGGAGAGGCTAGAGGAGCTTGGCTCAGTCCGGCTATAATGGAGTCTTGAGAAGTAATCCTATCCGACAACCGAGAGATCATTTGTTCCATGCTACTCTTTAGAGACCCAACCAGGTCGCCCACCTGTTGTAACAGGCCAGCATTGGAGTCCAAAGCCGGAGCTGCTGCGGAGGTGGAGGGGTGGCTCTGAATTGGAACCAAGGGTAGCGGAACTGACGACTCTGCCGGAGTGTGAGATCTCTCTCTGGAGGATTTACTCCTCGAGGACTTAGAGCCGGACCCAGAAGCTTTAGATCTGTCTGCTCCGGGATTCCTAGCCGGAGACTTACGAGAGGAGGATGACGCCGAAGCCGTCTTCTTAGACGACGACGACGTCTTTGTCAAGGATTTCACTGCTTGACCCTTGACCTTGGGTCTAACCGAAGCGTCAGGAGGAGTATACAATTCATCACCCGTAAAGCCTTGGAAGGATGGAGAGGTTGCAGGAGTAGAAGAAACAGTTACGCCCAAGGGTATCCCTTGGGTGTCCACCTTACCTACCTCGACCAACAGGTCGTCTACACCTACCATAGGTTCTACATTAATATCCAAAGTCGCGACTTCCGAGGAGATGTCCTGGCCTTGGTCAGTCAATGAGGCAGCCAGCTGTTGCTGGATGAAGGCGATAGTCGGGGCCGCCTCTACTGGGTCGACGTATCCTGTCGCCTTGCCTCCGGGGAAGATTAGTACCGCCAACCTTTTCTCCAGGATGTAGGGCATACCCTTGGCGGCGTTCTTCCCGAAACCGCCGACCCAGGCCCGCAGGGTTGCCAGTGCGGTATCCCTCACTGCCGGCGCCTGGAAGAGAGGGTATCGATTAGATTTAAGAATAACTTAAAACTAAAGATAACTTAAAGTATAACTTAAACTTATAGGGGCTATAAGGCCCCTTGAATTTTCCTTAAGTTAGAGTGATTGATGCAAACTTAAGCACTAAAACAGATGCGGACCAGCTACCGGAGATGGAATACTTACCCCGTCTAAAAGCTGGCTCACCAGATCGTAACATATGGTACACGTCTCATGGTACCAGACCTGGATGTCCCCGTGCTGAGTCGCGCATGGAGCATGGGACCGGCAAACTTCGTGTCCACACGGTCCTGAAGTGTGGCGGCGCATCCCGGATGCTCACAGTTGGTGGTCTGTAAGTGGAAAGACACATGAGTATCTTAAAGAATATCACTTACAGGCTAAAGGACAGAAGAACTCCGTTGCATGCCGGAGCTCGGAAAAAATTCGGGCATAGCCCCTCCCTTACTAGCCTGAATAGGCTATAAACCCCGGAGGTATCCGGTGAAAAAGAAGGGAGGGGGAATGGTTTAAGGTACTTAAAATAAACTTAACATCTTAAACCTAAAGCTCGAACGTACCGGACTAAGTCCAGTGCGTGGCGGAGTGATAACTCAGTGAAACGGAGAGGTTAGAAGGGACCGACTGTATGTTCCGGTCCACCCCGTGGGGTAGACTTAGCACCTTTCCGCTAGATGCCAGGCCTCCGGTGGTAAAGGAGCCCTAGTAAGGTGGGAAAGAGCGGGGGCATACAGACTCGGGCTAGTAACGGAGCGACGAAGTAGTAATGGAGAGGGGGAAAGGCCAGTCCCCCCCACCTTACCATCCGACCGGACCGAGAGCCGGAGAGGTCGAGTCCAGTCTGGGTCTGTCCCGTCCCTCTACCCCCTCCGCCTGGGGGGAGAAGGGAGGTAGGCAGGGCTCGGGTATGCGGAGCGAGCGGTGGGCAGGGCCTAGCCTCCCCCCCGCCCCCCCGACTCTATGGAAGAGCGGGAGGGGGGAAAGGTGACTGGACAGGCATCTGGCTGCCTCGTGATCACATAGTGACCACGGGGCGATAAGAACAACAACTAAGCCTAAAACACAACCAACTGATCAGCGAGATGCTATCGGGAAGCAACCGAGCTGACCAGCGGTAAAAACAAAAGGCCCAATAGGCCGTGACCTAGCTAAGCGAGCCAGACGCCTAACTAACCTAACAATATCACATAGATAATAAAATGAATAATAAAATGAAAGAAAGAAAATAAAATAGTAGGAGAAAAAATCCAGGAGTGTACGACTAACCCGAAGGCAAGTCTACCACTCAAAGCTAGCCGAGGCCGATACTAAGAGCCGTGGCTAGGGTCTGGATGGAAGAGCCTACATAAGGTAAAAGACATGCATGCATGACAAAACCGTGTAGACCTTACCCTAAACAAAGCGGATAATAAAATAGAGCGTACAAAGACAGGGGATGCTCTGGGTATGGGCGACCCAGAACGGACCCATCACGAGGCAGAACCATGCTGCCATGCTTCCGACCTAGAGATCGTATTTATACCTAAAAAACGGCAAATACGTGCTCAGGGCCGGAAAAAACCAAATAGCAATAAACACTGAGTACTTAACTTAGCTGCTGCGATGGCTGCACGCTCCATTGTAATAAAATCCAAAAGAAAGGGCACAAAAACACAGAGAAGAAAATGGCACGTGTGTATCGTGTGCGCTAACTGAAAAGGATGTCCACCAGAGGCGCAGCAGTCGGCAGCATGGGATGGAGTAGTAGTAGTAGGTGCTGCCCACTCTGTGGGTCGGCTCCCCTCTTGGGGGATTTTGTAGTGGGAGAATTCTATTGGCATTTGGCTCGTGGTAGTGGTCTCACTCGCCATAGTGTTCATACCGACACTCTCTGGGAGGGTGAGCGAGTCAGTTATACTGACCTTTTTCTTTATTTATTTATTCTCTGGTATGTGTTAGTACATTTACCCTAGAAATAATAGATTAAAGGATATTTCGCGCAGCGACACGAGCTGAGCCCAGAAATACAACTTATGAAAAAGTGACAAACAAGAAACTGTCTGTCTTTGATCTGTCATAACTACTAGTACTTCTAGTATTAAGAAATGAAAATCAACCACCATGAACCACTCGATCTAAAAGAGGTAAATCTTTGGCTGTAGCAGGTATCCACATTGGAGAATAGTACAAATGACCTAAAACAGGTTGCATTGATTTTATTGCTGTTATAAATATATGAGGCCATATGAACAATACCTAACTTTCATGCGGTATTTGCTGAAACATTCATTAGATGTTTCTTATAAGTTAGATGCGAGTCAAAGATTATAGCTAGAATAGGTAAAGCTTCAGACTCATTCAGCAGTTCCATCCACCTGAAAGGGAGGATAGGGTGGGAAATTTGTATGAGATCTGTTATGGGGTGGGAAATCTGTATGAGATCTGTTATGGGGTAGGAAATCTGTATGAGATGTGCTATGGAGTGGGAAATAGTATGAGATCTGCTATGGTATGGGAAATCTGTACGAGATCTGCTAATCAGTAATGTTCAGCCTTATACCCCATTGACTACACCATTCCCTGATCCGGTCCATGCTCAATTTAGGCTGAGGGCTGCTTCAGTTCTCAAAAGTGGAGACTGCTTTACCCACAAGATATGCTGAACAATCTTGTTTTCTAGCCCCACAACCATGCCACTTGTATACACTAAAAATAACAGTGGACCAAGAACATTGCCCTGTAAAACCCCAGACACAGAAAGTCTTGGTTCACTAAAGATTCCATCCTCAGCAACTTGCTGTTGCCTACCTGTAAGGATCCCCCTCATTTTGGGACCACCTTGATGTGGTGAGGGGCTTTCGAACGTCAGGAATTTCTTCCTAGGTTCGAACCTGAGTCCCATATATCATTATATATTTTTGGGTCAATATTTGTGGATTTTTCCACTTTTGTCAAAAATTTCCATATCTGATAAATAAGAAAACATCATAGCTTGGATTGAAGTTAAATCTGAAGCTAAATAGTGAGAACTGTGGTAGATCCATCATGTACCCGACAATGTTAGGATCTGGCTTTCCAGGCAGAACTGTTCTGTAGAGCTGGACCACGGATTCCAGGTCCCTGGTTTTAGGAATAGAACTCTTGGCATTCTGTCCGGTTTGCCCATGACATGATTAGGATGAGGATAATTGTATTTTTTTAATGCTCTTATTCCTACCAAGTGGGTATTGCTTATACTTAGGCCATACTGATCATGTAATGCCATCCCCTTTTGGGGTAGGGTAGGGTTGCGGACATTTGGGAGTTGTTTCTCACTTGTGTCAAAAATGGAAGATTTAACTTCACAAAAATCCAATGATATCTTTTGAAAATGTATTATTTTTTTTCTTTTTCATTTTTATTATAAATAAGCCTAAAGTTTTTAGTACCCCATGTCCCCTTGATGGACAAAATTCGTCACAGTTGATGACCATTGGAAGTTTATCCCTGAATCTCCCTCAGTCAGTTCAAGATGAAAATGCAGCAAAGGAACATCTAGTTCCAAATAAATTATATGATCCAAAACACCCGTCAGGACCCATAGAAATTCTACAAAGAAGTAAAAACCAATCAGAAGATTCAAACATGATAACAATGGAACCATACATTACAGAAAAGAGAAACAAATCTGATACATAGGTAACCCACATTATATATATCCTTATTTCCTTATTTTCTATGGAGAAAAAGATTGGCAAGGGCTCATACTGCTAAATTTAAGCTATAAGATGAAGCTGAGGCTGAGGAAAGTTTGTTCATCTGCTAGCGACTTTTATCATGAATCGGCAACATGGAATAAACTCTCAGACTTCGGTATAGCGCCCTCAAACTCATCCGTAAACAAAATTTGAGAGACATGTTTTAATTAAAAGTATTGGGCATGAAGAACACATTTTACTGTTTTCACTCCGATAAAAGATATGTAAAGCTTGTAGTATTCTGATGAAACCAAGTGAAAATATCGAACGCAATCTGTTTATTTTTTTTAACACAATAAACATACCCTCAGAGCCATCTACTAATGAAAAAATAACCAATTTTTGTTCAACGTTACATATTCAAGTGATATTCGACTTGAAAACACTTCGTATAATGTAAAATAATTTGTCCCATATCAATAAAGTATCTAGATTCATTTATGATGACTAGAAGCAAGAAAATCACTGATTTGAGTTCAATACAGCAAAATAAACTTACCTCGCAATCACCTTCAGCTGATTTCCAAACCAAAACACTGATTGCTATGTTTGTATTTTATAATGCAACAGTTATGTGAAAATACTGTACATACAATATTATTGGATGCAGTGAAGTAAAGCATAACTTTTTAACAGTTCCATGGAAAAGATGCATGTTCATTATGTTTGTATTTTATCATATGATACTAGTATGTGAATATTAAATACGCCAATTTTATATCTTGTGTATGATGCGACCCCCTTAAAATTAGCTCCAAAATTAGGTCTTCAAAAGTCGCATGATATGCGAGTATATACCGTATATTAACAAGACTATGTATAGGCCATACTAGATTTTCACATGGTCATTTGCTGTCAAATCCACATTCAAACCCAATGAAATGTAGTGCATGCCAAACACCAGTGACTGTCCAACACTTATTAGTTGATTGTTCAATTTGGAACCATCAAAGAAGCTTATATTTTCAAAACCCAACATTAAAAGGCATTCTTGCTGAAGGCACAGATTTCTTATTTAATAGAATTAACATGTTCCTAAGTAAAACTCTAAATAAAGCCCCCTTTTTTTTCCAGGATTAATTCCTGAAAACCAGCCTGAGAAGAGCCCTTATTAGGCTCAGAGGTCTGGATAAACTAATCCTTTATAATAATAATAATAATAATAATAATAATAATAATAATAATAATAATAATAATAATAATAATAATAATAATAATAAAGTGGTACGAGCACCAACCTGAGGGAGTGATAGAAAGCGATCAGGCAAAGATCCTCTGGGACTATGGTATCAGAACGGATAGGGTGATACGTGCAAATAGACCAGACGTCACGTTGATTGACAAAGTCAAGAAGAAAGTATCACTCATTGATGTGGCAATACCATGGGACACCAGAGTTGAAGAGAAAGAGAGGGAAAAAATGGATAAGTATAAAGATCTGAAAATAGAAATAAGAGGGATATGGGATATGCCATTGGAAATCGTACCCATAATCATAGGAGCACTAGGCACGATCCCAAGATCCCTGAAAAGGAATCTAGAAAAACTAGACGCTGAAGTAGCTCCAGGACTCATGCAGAAGAGTGTGATCCTAGAAACGGCGCACATAGTAAGAAAAGTGATGGACTCCTAAGGAGGCAGGATGCAACCCGGAACCCCACACTATAAATACCACCCAGTCAAATTGGAGGACTGTGATAGAGCCAAAAAAAAAAAAAAAAAAAATAATAATAATAATAATAATAATAATAATGTGTAAGGAAATCTTGAAGTAATTATAAAACAAAATTTGTTTTAAATGTATCACATAAGAGCAATAAACATGAAGACAGAAAGAATGTATTAGCTTGACATTAAGATAAAAGTATTGGATGAATCTCAAAGGAAGTAGATTAGTATACAATAATGATAGAAAAATACAGAGAATTGAAGGGCTCTTGAAGTCACAGCTCATAATTGCAGCAAACAGAGTATCCAATAGCCTAGTAGATAACATCAATAAAAAATTATCTCTAAAAGGCATATTATATCTGGTCAGAAATTCACCTATAGCTTAAGGGCCATGAGAAAATGATTAATAAAAATTCCCAGGTGAAATATGGCAAAAGATTAACGATGACCATGTGGACTTATACGGTCAAGATGAAGTAGTACTAGAATGAATATAAACTGGTCGCCAGGCTGAAAAATCATATCACAAGGACTCTGGAGATGGTGGCAGAACTATCATCAACCAAGAACACTATTTTTTTTTTAATATATCTGTAAAAATATGTATATATAAAAGAAATAGTAAAAAATTCAACTTAATTGGTATTTTTTTATATTGACAATAATAATTACATATAGCACACCAGAAGAGGGTTATTCTAGGATATCTATTTAATTCTTGTTGATGGTGAAAGGAGTACCAATTGCAGTTTTACTTAAACTGTAGATCTCAATGGACTGACTGATGAGACCAATTACTTTTTAGTTGGTTATTTGTGCTTTTTGTGAGGGGAGAGACTAGTTATATTATCATCTTGTTGTCTTCATACCCAGTTTTGTTCTCCCTCATAAATTGTGATTCCACAACTGTAGCTGACAGGGTTGTATTAATCAGTGTTTTGGAATTTGTTTTTCACACACATCCATTATTCATATGAGTGCCCCCCTTCCATCCTTGCACTCAGCCAGAGATTGGGAGGGCAGGGAAGAAAAAATGGTAGCTGAGGCATGATAGGACTGTTTGCACAGTGAGGGCATCTGGATCTTGACCAGTAGAAAATGGTGCAGATGAGCTCTGTTACACAAGAGTAAAGGCAATATATGTAATTAAAGGCAATATGTAATCATGTGAAAACATGATTGTTTATAAAAGCAGTGTTTTAGGTTAATGTTCACAATGGCATATCTTATTTGATATTCTAATTATCATTATGCTTGCAGTCTGTTAGAAAACTGGTTGTTAGCCAAAGTTTCTGCTTGTATACAGCATGTAGAAATTGTTTTGGCAAATGAGATGGTAAATGATATTTGTGTGATAATGAATAATTGAAAATCGGGTGTGAGGAATTTGAGTGCATATGTTGAACGGAGACTTACATAGTAGGAAAAGTAAAAGTAAGGAGTGTTGATATGAATAAGAAAGTTTTTAAAGGTTCTTTAAACTTACTTTTTATGAAAACTTATGAGAATATTAAATGTAGTTAAGGAAAAAATTGTCTGTGTTGAAGATTTTAATGGTACTGCCAAATACTTTTCAACCAAACTAGGTCTGTTTAGGGTTTACATAACAGAAATAAAAGTATGCTGGGCCACACTTACTTGAAAAGTACATCCAAACAAGAATGTTGATACGTAGTATTAGTAGAATTAAATCCGAAATTTTAAGTAAAGGGAGCAGAAGAGCTACAAGAGCCTGGAACAGAGTGGTAATGATTGGAATGGAATGTGAGTGTTATAAAAGCTTTGGGAACAAGCCTTAATGTGTTTTTTCATAGCAGGGCCACTGTTGTTTGCAAGTACACAGGTGGCAAAATGAAAATATATGTGATTTGCTGTATTGAATTTATTTATTTATTTGAAAAGTTATTTGTGTGTTGATTTGAGACACTGAGTAAATGAAAGGGTGAACAAGATATAAAAACCCTTAATTGTTAGCATAAAAGAGATTTGAACTGAGTGTGTATTGAGGATGGATTGGTTGTGGTTGAGTCTTTGAAATGCTTCAAAGTGTTAGAACTAATGAATGTTTATCATGGATGGATTTGTTGTGGGTGATTTTTGTAAATGCTTCAAAGTGTTCTTAAGAAAGATTGAAAATAGGTGGAGGAAGAAATTGTTTTGAAACAAGTAAAGGTTTGACATATTTTGCTGTATGAATGGTAGTGGTGTGTTAATTGAAAAAGAAATCCACAAAATCACTTTGTAACTTGTTTACTTCTAAGTATTTACATTTACTTTTACTCCACACTCGAGTACTTTCAGGCCCTATCTGTGGCCCATTTTCAAGAGATGTTTGAGAGTCTGGCAGGGTCAAGGCCCAGCGGTCGTCTGACCCAGCCTGACATCCCAAACATCTCTTGAAAATGGGCCACAGATAGGGCCTGAAAGTACTTGAGTGTGGAGTAAAAGTAAATGTAAATACTTAGAAGTAAACAAGTTACAAAGTGATTTTGTGGGTTTCTTTTTCAATCTTCAGAAGAAAACTGAAAGAAGTTTTTGTTTGGTTCAGTGGTTTGTTATGTAATTGAGTAGTTATCTTCAAGGTTATGAACGGTAAGTTTTGTTTCTTTATCATATACTGGATTTTTCAAAGCTTGTACAAGTTTAATTTTTCCTGAAGAACTTCATTTAGGAAATAAGAAGTTAACATTTAGGAAATAAGGAGTTACTTTTTGTTATTAACTACTATATTTATAGAATAAGTTTCTGTTCATTACAAAGATCTGCAAAGTAGTAAAGTTTTGTATATCAGACTTGGTATAAGTAGTTTTATAGATCCATGTTAGTGCTGTATGTTATTCTGTAATATGGTACCAAAGAAGGGAAATCTACTTGGGTGATAAGTTACTGGATGGAGTTGATTCTGAGATGAGGTCTCTACGATACTTTTTAAGCATTAACATTTATGTCCTCTAATATCATTGTCCTTCTATAGGCAGTTGGAATGGACAAGTCTGAAATTCCAGATCTTAAACAGGTATGAGGGATGTGAAGCAGTTTTGGGAAGATGACACTTGCATATTTAGCTACTTTACATGTTCTCTTTCCTTTTTTTATTATTATGATTTTTGTATGTTTACTGATTTCTTGAAGTAATATATCTTTTTACACTAGAATCAGGGTCCAAGTGTCACCTGTAAGGATTCCTTTGCATAACATTCAGCTTTTGACATAAGTCATAGGGATTTAGCATTCCTAGCATTTTAGAAAACTAACTTCATGTAAATCTCTCTCTCTCTTTCTCTTTCAATACAAAGACATCCAGAAATCTTTAGCTATTGCTGTTTTTAGGATTTAACATTTGAGATTGAGACTATTGCTGTAATGTTTTTAACAGTGCCTGAGAATTACTGTATGACCCTTGAGGGAGAAAAGCAAAGCATATGAAAGATAAAAGTTGTAAATTACATAGGTACTTAGATCTAAAATATTTATTACAGTCACCTCTCAATTAACGCGAGGGTTACATTCCTGGAGAGCTTGCGTTAATTAAAAACGCGCTATTTTAACATATTTTTCCCTTATGAAATAACAGGAATAAGGGGGTTTACATTCCTGGACTTAGGGAATTCTCTACTTTTTTGCTAAGTACAACTGAATTGGATAACAGCAACATCGGTTTGGCTTGTATTTCAACCATCGTATAATAGTAAACAGTTACTGTAGTTATGTTATAAATGACATTATGTAGAATAGGACTGATATATTTTTATGTAATAACTTTATTTGCTATCGATCAAAGATCAGCAAGGAAATATGCTGTTAAATTTCAACCAAGTTGTAGCTGAAGCTGAGAAGGCTGTTCAAGCTGCTAATGACTATTATTGTGTATCGGCACCAAGGATAAAACTCCCGTAAAGTTATGCCATCAAACAGCCATAGATAAAATTGAGAGATCACTTTAATCAAAACTACTGGGCTTGAAACAACAAATTTTACTGTTATTTTCACGCCAGTAAAAGATGAATAACGTAAAGCTCGTATTACAATGAAATCAAGTGAAAATAGCGAACGGATTTTTGTTCTCTCTCATACAATGAACATGATCTTAATGCAATCTGTTAAAGAAAAAATAATTTAGTTAACAACGAGACTTATTCAAGCCATATTTCGGCCTAAAAATTTGTTGTATAACGAAAATGGCCTTGTCTCATGTAAGTAAAGTATCTAGATATTTTTTTATGCTAACTAGAAGCAAGAAAATTTGCACAGAGCCGAGTTAAATATGGCAAAATAAACTCGTATTTGCTATTAGCTGATTTCCAAACCAAAATTTGACTGCTATGTTATTATTTTATAGCACAATAATATGAGAATACCTACGATATTATTGTATACAGTGAAGTAATGTATAACTTCTTAAAAGATTTGTGGAAAAGATGCATATTAATTTTTTGTGTAATCATACGTAGCCATCAGCAGCCTGACATCGCTCAATTATGCTGATGTCGGAACAAAGCTGATTCTCGTTTCATGTCCCAATTTTTTTTTTCGTTTTATTAATAAATAAACAAGATCTTTTGCATTATTTTTCAATAAACAAAGTTTTTTGCTTTATTAATAAATACATACAGTGCTAGTGCTGTCTTTGTCAATGGCCATCATCTGCAGCACTGATGCGGTGGTGGTTTGAAAACAACACTCAGGCGCCAATTCAAATTAAATCAGAATTTTTGTATTTTTAAAACATTCTAAAATATTTTTTAGTTTGCTTTAAATAAAAAATGCATTAATTAAACGTGTTCATTGAGAGGTGACTGTAAATCCTCAGACCAGGCTGGTAGTTATGAGAATGCTAGCTTAGTGGTCTGGTTAAACTATTTATGAACAATAATGATAATTCCAGTAATATGAAAGATGACAAAGGCAGTGATATACATCATATCTTTTTAACAGTGTGCTGTGATAAGAATTACAGAATGATTTTGCTCGTTGGTTTTAAAACTCATGATCATTATAGTTTTAGGTGAAATTGTGTATCTTTGCAACTGTGATGCTGACACATTTTTTCTTTAAGATTTTGCTAGATAGTTGAGTTTACCACTTTCAGTAATCTTATCCTGTTCATTAAACTCATTGAGAATTTATTTTGAAGTATATCATTGTCATATTCAGAATCATTTGAGTCTTACAAGCAAAAGCTTATTAAACCTGGTTACGTTTTGCCATCTGCCTCAAAGACTTGAAACATTAGCAGGATGTTATGTGAAATGTTTTGATGAGTTTGCGTTCATTATCCTGGAGGATTTGTTTCTGTTATTTCAAGAAGTCATGTTTTGTTGCAGTAAATGTCAAGTATTGTATTACTTAGATATAAATCACTGACATTTGATGCTAGGCATTGTCTAATTTGCATGGGTAGTTTCACAATATTTTTCCACACCCATTTTAAATATATATTGTGATCTTACTTAAGTTAGATTACTTACTGTACTGATGACTCAAAGATTGTTGTGGGATTAGGTTATGAGTAATATATAGATCTTACCCAAGATTTTTCATTTAATCAATAACCAATGGGGACATTTAAATTTTGCTAGTACAGTATCCTGTATTTTCCTCTTGTTATAATTTGCAAACATTTTAATTATCTCTGAGACTGTTTTCAGAGTTTTTGCTCCTAGTAGCTTGGGCTTTCATTTCCATTCTTTTAAGGCAATCCCTTATTTCTTTGGAGTTTGAGCAGGTTATGAATTTATTTTTGTACAATTTGGGGTAAAACATAGCTCAGAGTAATGTGTGTTTTGGGCACATGCTTTTCTAGAGTCCCTTCATTCTACTGCAAGTTTATATGTAACTACGTTTCAAAAATGACTATTGAATGATTCCCAACAATTGTTTCTCAGCATAATTCGTGGGCTGCTTATTGGAAAATAGGCATTTATGTCTCTGAAACAGGTTTTATGTGGATATTGTAACTCATGAATTGTTGATTATTGAATTTTGTATCAGATTGAATATGCTGTAATATATATATAGTATATATATATATATATATATATATCTATATATATATATATATATATATATATATATATATATATATATATATATATATATATATTATATATATTATATATATATATATATATATATATATATATATATATATATATATATATATATATATATATATATATACTATTTGATTTAATGGTGAGAGTTATTTCTTCTGTAATTAGTTTAAATTTTTTGATGGGTGGAAATAAACAAAGCATAAAGCTTTGTGTCCATGAAATGATATATCATGTTATATATTATGATATATATATATATATATATATAATATATATATATATATATATAATATATATATATATATATATATATATATATATATATATATATATATATATATATAGAAGTAGATCAGTGAAAATTATATACATATATGAAATCTGTGTAATCAAATATACAAGGATTTGTTGTAGCTTAGCATTTTGATGTCAGTGGATTATAACTAAGCCTTAGTTGTTTTGTATAGTGTATTGTACGTGTTATTAACCTTCTCCTTCCTTGCACCTGGCCGTCTGTAGAGTGTAGGCATAGAAAAAGGTGATATCCCCGACCTCACTAAGGTAGGCGGCTTAGCAAAGATATATTTTCTTGTGTTTCAGTCACAATGCTTTGAGCTTATGCCAGTTTCCTGCCAGTCAACTAATGGGACAGTTTGACCTCTCCTCTTTAATGAATTGTTTTTGACTGTTTAGCTGGGATTTTTCAGGCTTCTTGCCCTAAATAGCTCTTGAATTAAAGTTTTGGGAATTGATATAATGGTCAAATCTTAATATTTATTTCTTTTACAACAAATCCAATATTTATTTCTTTAATGACAAACCCATTATTTACTCTGCCCCACCACATTCACCATCTTTTTGATGACTGAATGTGAAGTGGAAGATATTCTGCTGGCTGGATAAAAGCCACTATGTATGGATCCTGGGTTCCAATGTAGGAAATATCCCCCCTTCTTTCTTTCTAGCTTATGTCAAGTTCTGTATCTTGGTCATTGCCGAGTATTTTTTATTAAGTATTCTACTATAGTTTTTATATCCATTTTCACATGTTTCTTTTAGAAATAGTAATTGTGAAGAGATCTTGATTTCAAGTCTAGGCTTTATCTTTCGACAAAGGGATTGATATTTTCGTTTTTCTCTCTCTAATTTTTTTCAAGATAAAGTTTTGCCAGCACATTCTGTAATGTTTTGCAAGTAAATATGGCATTATGTAGCCTGGTTAGTTTTCAGCTCGTCATAGTTATTTTTTATTTTTTATTTAGTAAGCTAATGAATTTGGGGTGGTTGACTTCAAGTTGATTTCTTATGGTGCCATTCAGTGCCATTCGTTGTCTTAGTTAACCCTTATTTCCTGGTTTTATGTAATGTAATGCTAGTTAATTTAATATGCATGCAGTGTTTTGTGGACTTGTAATCTCTCCTCTCACTTTTACTCCCTCTTATTGTAATCTCTCCTCTCACTTTTACTCCCTCTTATTTTATAATTGCCTGGTGGCAGTCACATTAGCTTTGAAATTTTGTAGGGTCCCAAAAATTTGTTAGTGGCTAATCACACTTCAGAACATAACAATATCTTCTTTTAATGGTCAATATGAATGTATTTTTCACAGTATAATGCAGGTTGTATGTTATTAAGGCTTTATATGCACTATAGTTGTCAAGTTGAAAAAGTAAAAAAAAAATAATAAATTAAGTTAGCAGTGTGATGTGTCTGTCTGGCATTGGTATTATGCTGTTTCTAGAGAAGGACATTTTCATGCATTTCCTACTCTTATTTTCCCCACATTTAATGCACTAATAATGGTTGTGGATTGATAACTTGATAACCTTTGTATTGTCTAGTATTTACCCATTGCATAGAGTGACTATATCTTGGCTTGTTTTTCTTTGCTCTTGCTCTTGGGTTGTTTTTATTTGCTTTTGTTATATTTGTTATTTGTACAGTAGTTACATTTACTTAACCATTTAGTATAATTTTCATTCTTTTTGAAATTGGAGTGGTATAGGCTTTTATTTGCTTTAGGCATTTATTAGTCCCAATCTTTTATTCCATTCACCAGCACCAGTTATCAGGAGTAAACACGATGTATAAAATATCAATCCCAGAATTATTTTCATATAGTACATCATCTAATATATTTGAGAATGACAGTTTCAGATAGTACTTGTATGTTACAAAATTTTTTATTTGAGATTTTTGTTGTCTTTTTTTGACCTGGTAATTTTAAGCATGAGCCAAATTGACAGAACTATTACAGTTGAGTAATAACTGGCCTTACCTGTCACACACTGGTTTTGGATTTTGGTTGGGTTGGAATGGTTTCTTTGCTGGTAGTTTGTGTTTGCAAAGCCTGCAACTGCAGATGCAACTAATAGATGGCAAAATTCAGATTTCTGTTGGAGTATGCAAATGAGACAGACCTAATTGCAGTCCCAAGCTTCCTATTTGGCTGTTTTTGCTTGCCTACAGAGGAGAGATTATAGCATGACTTCTGTTTTGTCAAAGTCCACCTTCTCATTTCTTCAAGCTATTAATCTTTAGTAAGAAGACTGGAAGAAGGAGCAGAACTCTTGGTCACACAACAGACATTATAGGTAGTCAGGCAGTGACCATTGTGCTGGGAGCCCTCTCTGCATCAGTCTTAAGAATTCACTGAAAGTTTCCACTGCTTACACTTAATGAGGGGGTTTAAAGAGGTAACAGAACTCTTGGAGAGACACTCCAACAGGATCACATAATTTTGCTTACATCTCTTGAACCCAGTATCTTGGAGAAACTGGTTTGAATCTCCTAATGAAGGATTACCTAGTTGTTTAGGATAGGATGCCTTTGAGATTGGTCAAAGAGTTTGGTGTTCCTTTCAAGTATCACCCTTATAAAGAAGGCAAGAGGTCTGGTTGTCATGATTCAACAAATAGCCTAGATATAACTCCAGGCCACCAATGCCTATCTTGGGCCTTCTTTTATAGGAAAAGAAGTTATATTTTACTTTGGCAGATACTTTTCAGTTATCCAATAACCAAGAGGATGTCCAGGCTGTTCCTCCTTTCAGGTTGACCCAGGAATTGCTGCCAATTTAGAAATCTTCACTTGGAATCAGGTTGTGAGAGTTCTCCACTTTCTGTTCTTTATGGAAAATCCTATTGTGAAAGTGAGTTTCCAGAGATCTGCTCCATCTGTAGGTAGGCAGTTTCATGGGTTCATCCTTTTTTATCTTCCTCTATATTGGGATGACATCCTTCAAGACATGATCAGTCATATATTTTATTCCTACTGTTCAGTGGTGATATGACCATAAACAACATTTTTTACTTGTGAAAGTGTTGTATTGAATTTCATAATATAGAGCCCTTAGTTTGTTAGCCTTTACTTTCCCCCCAGTACATTTAAAAGATTTATTGGGTCTTAGCTTATGTATGTTCCATGAGCCTTAAATCAAATCCATAGTTCTAATAAGCCATTCTAGGGATTTTCTGCATCCCATCTAAATTGGAATTGGGCTTAAGATAAATGATGGATTTGTTGTGAAAACAAGGCAGTGTAAGTAATTTTTCTATGCAAACCTTTCATTTACACAAATGGCTCCTCTGATTCCTTTCTGTTATGGAAAATGAGGTTATCTGAAACCCAGGATCCTCCTCCTCCTCCTCCTCCTCCTCCTCCTCCTCCTCCTCCTCCTCCTCCCCTCCTCCTCCTCCGCTCCTCCTCCTCCTCCTCCTCTTCCTCCTCCTCCTCCCCTCCTCCTCCTCACACAGTGGCAGCCATCCAGCCAGTTGATGCTCCTTTATTGATCAGGGATTGATAAGCCTAATAGTTGTGGAGATAATGAATGTGATCTGATATAAATGATGGGTTTGTATTAAAGTACTCACTTACTGAATTTAAAACTTAAAAATTTCACTGTAAGAGAATATATGTGCCAAGGTTAGGTGCTTGCCATATTTAATACTTTTTTTATTTTGTAATGGAAAATTTCAGTTCATACATTAGATTCTGTCTTTATTACCATTCCTGTTGAATATTTCAGAATGGTTATGCTCATATTTAGTGAAATAGGCAAGCTCATACAATGGTATTTTCATAACTTTCAGTGTGATTTTCAACTCTCTAATAAGTATTGAGACTCACCAGCTTAAGGAACTACTAATTTAATCAATATCCCAAGTTAAATTTACTCATGAGCTTATAAATGGCACTGTTCTCCTTTAATGTTGTTGGGAAACATATTTTAGAGGCTTTTTATTCATATGCTTGACTTAATGGATAGATGTATAGATATGTTATTTTGAAAAACTGATTAGTGGACTTTTCCCATTTTGATTTTTTTTATCTACTCGTGTCACAGGTAGTCATTTTATATGGAGATAACTTGAATATATTGTTGTTTTGTTGCATGGCTTAGAAAGTGTTTGCATGTTTATGCTGCATTGATATGAAACTCACTTTATATTATGTATGTATAACTATATTAAACTTTTTTTTTGTCAACTCTAATTCCTAAGGAAAATATTCTTTTGTGTTAATATATCTTTAAAATGCAAATAATCAATATGTAGCTGACTATTCCATATAAAGTGGGTTGATTTTTAAGCACTGAATTTTTTAAACATAGTTTCTGTATGGTTTCCCTCTTTATAATTTGGCTGTATTTTAAATATTTGATGCATGAACATTGGTGGTTAAAAGTTACGAAAAAACAGAAAAACCTTCTTCTGGTAAGTAGTATTTCAAATGTTTTAGCTTTTGGTTGAAATATTTGTATTTTGTCTTAATCAGTTTTTGGTCATGGAAAGTACATTTTATAAGACTTCATAAATGATTTCATCATAAATGATTTCATTATAATTTCCAGTAGAAATATTTGATTCCTTTATTTTCATACTTAACATTTATACGCTTGCATCACTTGTGTTATATTATTGAGGAGTTTAGTTGATATCTTTCATACAAAAGGTTTTAGGAAAGTAGCAGGATATTTAATGTTCATGTCATTCATTGTTGTATGATGTCCATTGTGTTTAGGCTCCCAGCAGTCTCTTAGATGCACTGGAGGCACACTTAGCATCTCTTGAGGGGAAGAAACCGCCTACTTCATCAGCATCAACCAATTCAAGGTGAGCCCCTTTTCTTTACATAAAAGAAATGTGATGCAGTTTGTTTTGAAATAAAGGAAAAATAAAGTAGTTTAGATAGTAATAAAGGATAGCTTAATCAGACCACAGTGTGTGTTCTGAAGTATTATATACAAAAGGTACAAAGGCTTCTGTACTATTTATGTTTATGTGAAAAGTATTCAATACAGAGTGAAAAAAAATACAAAAGTGTATGCTGTTAGACCTTTTACTAATTAACACGACTTGAACCTTAGGAGTCCTAGATTAGTGAAAATTCAGTTACTGAAGGATAACCTCTAACCGATAGCTGACTACCCTCATAATCACTTTAAAATATGTACAATAATACATTAGGGTATTATTTGACTTTGTGTTAAGTTTTAGCAGTTCTTCCCCAAAAACTCATTCTTCTATTAACTGTTCGCTGTATATTGTAAGTAAATTATTATAGGTATATATTAAACAATTACTTTTACTTTTATCTTTTGAGGAGTAATATAGCCTAGCCTTTTACAGAACAGGATCCACTATATTAATTCACTGGAGCTGTAACTAGGGTTAAATAGAGTAGATTGTTTAAAGCTCCTTGATCTTTTGTATGTGTTTGCACAAGATACAAACTCATCATCATATTAACAGGTGAATAAATCTGGTACAAAGAAAGTGTGCTGTAACCTTCAAAATGTAATGTTACATCAGCCAGGGAAATTTGGAATTTGTATAGGGATACTGAAGGAACTGGATCACAAGTAACCAAATGAATGAAGGTCTACTTGTGTATGAAAGGTCAAAATTTCAATAATATTAATATGAGTATTCTAATACTAATACTACCGTGGATTTCCTTTGCCTCTGTTCACATTGTTGTACTGAATAGCATAACTTTCCTAGGTCCAGGTCATTAGACCAAACATTCATAAATCATTGTTTCATGTCATGATGAACTGAATTGATTTAACTTTTTATCAACTTATAGTGGAATTTTGTGACCAAATTTGTCCAAAGAAAATTCCCTGCATTGCAAGTTATGAAGTTTTGTTAATCTTTTACATTTTAAGTAATTATTTTGAGTCATTTTGTAGATTAGAGGTTGTCTGTTATTACAGTGATTTGAATTTTATGCTGGTACTGATGGTATCTAATTCTTGTAAATGAAAGGTTTAGTATTTGTGTTTTTGAGAGTTGAGTTTATTTTTGCAAGGTTTTGTATAGGTCTCAGGTGTTTTGACTAGGATAATTTTTGAAAAACATGATATTGTTAGGTGTTTTTGTATTGAACCCAAGTTTTTAAATACTAAATAGTTATGAAATCAGATTAGTTTTTGCGTATAAATCTGAGACATGCCCATACTCATGGTCTTTGAATGCCCTCAAATACTGCATTTTTTGTGTCTCAGATATATGATGATCTGTATTAGAGCTGTATATATGCCACCCAAAGCTTCAGTTCAGTAACCTGCTTAACTTTTTGTATGTTCTGGAAATAAAGATGCGAGATCAGCAGGTCTGGGTTTAATAATAGTTCTTTGGTGTCAAGTTTTGAAGAATTAGAGATGACCTTCAACCTCTAAGCCTAGAGGATGAGCAGGAGCATTGTCTAGCACAAGAAAGACTGTCAGAGCTATTTTTTTCTCAATGAGGTATTTCTTGATGAAAGCACCAATTACGTCCTTCATATGCCCACTCAGTAAACAAAAATTGCCAGGTTACCCAAGCCTTACTGTTAGCCCTCCACATCATAATGAATTTTAGATATTTTTCTTGAAACCTCTTAGGTTCTCTGAGTGACTGATAAGCTAAGGTTTTAGTTTTAAATCCCCATTTAAATTCCCATCATGTCCTCCATTGATTTTTGCCTTGGCATGGACTTCTCACCTCATGGATGATATAGGTCCTGAACAGGCTTGTAATTCATAATTGAACACTTGGTTGGGACACAAAACCTTCATCCTCTGCATAGTCCTTGACCTCTGCAACTATCTTGAGAGGATTTTTGTCAGAACTGGCAGCCAGTGAGTCCCATCTGTATCAGGACTCGCTCAGTAGTGGTTTTCAAGGGGTCAGTATGCAGTTGTTTTGCCGTTTCACGTAAGATGATAGCAAAAACACTGTCACTGGCTGTTTGTTTGCTCATATGGGGATACAAACTATACTTTTCATGCATGGAGTATTCTTCAGCACTTGTGTTGGACCAGCTGTATAACTGACTGACAAGTAGGGTTTCCTGATGGAGATGGGAGAGAGAACGCTCTTCTTGTGCATGCCATCCATTGTTCTTTTGGCTGTCATCGTGTGTACATGCATCCTATCGCTCTCTTCTGGCTGTAGTTAGGCTGAGTGCCGTTATAGTTTTCTTTCATGTTTTGTCTTGGCACTGTACATTTCCTGGAGTGTTTTGTTTTCATATTTTGTTGGCCCAGTATGGAGAATAAGCAGGACCACCACTGCTGTGAGGGTCATAGAAGACTGTGTAACTGATTTATGTCCCCTGTTGCAGTAGACCCACATACATTATGTACATCTTGTAGAGAAAGGGAGTGAACATGAGCATTCCCCTATGATAAATGTGTATTTGGTCATCCCCCAGTGGGAGCATTATGGTAGGGGGAGGAGGAAGCCTAGGAAGGACTGTCCTGCATCACTAGTGTGCAACCTCATGCTGGAACTAACTAGTCCTGCCAAATCTTTCTTACCCCCCAGTCACCATCCCCTATCCCCCTCCCTTAGTGCTTCTGTTTCTAGGAAGGTTAAATCGCTATCTATCAAAAGTGTTCATCCCTCATGAAATTATGAGGAAGCCAAAGTTGTTATCTTTTGCCTGTTTACAGAAGGTTTGGCTTTCTCTGATTATTGCCTGTACTTTGTCTCTGGCTTTTATTGGGCTTCTAGGCAGGGTAGAACAGAGATCAACAATCACATACTCCATCATTAGGGGGACAGACACCTCCCCTCTCCCTGCAGTCTCATCACCCCTTCTGACCAAGGTTCCAATTGTGGCTGGGTGCATGGAAGTGGTGACATTGACTCCATGCACCCCACTCAAACCACTGGTGTGTAGGACTTCCTGAGAGCTGAATATGTCCCATCATAAGAAATGTTATGATTACTAATAATCTTCATTGTCATTGGATTCATACCAGGGTAGGAAGTAGTAGTATTCCTGTAGGAAGAGATCCAGATGCTCTTTGCACTGTTACTTTCCATTTTAGGCAGAGATGTTACGTCACCCTTAGGTGACTGGCATTCTTGGTAGGAGGGTAGTGCATCACCACACCCTATCTTGGATAGAAGCTATGCACCTTTGAGTCCTCACTGGGAATGTCTTGTGCATCTCCTTGTTTCCCACTTCTGGTCCCTGGGCCTGGGCAGGGTTTCTACTTGGGATAGCTACTCTCTGTGCAGCTCGCAAGAGAGCAGATGGTGCTCGCTTTATTGTGCAGCCTCATGTCCTGCAGGAGAGCGTGTGTACCTTCTTGTTCAGCACACTTGGTCTCTCTTTTGGTAAGGATACCATGGTTAGAGTTATCTCGTAGTGTTTTGGCCAAGGTTAACCCTCTCGTGATCTGATGATGCGTAGCGCGTCAATAAATTTTTTTCTTTAAGTGCCCAGATGACACACTGGGCGCGTCATGTGTAAGTTATTTTTGGGAAAAATTCACAAAAAAACACGTCTGTCATAGAAAACATAGTTGACACCATTGGGTTGACAGCAGATGAATCTCAAAGAAAACGCAAACCCGACACTGCCAGGTTACTTAGCTACGATACAAAATGTCAACCTAAGTAGGTTGGAAAATCTGAAAATTGATTCTGTGTCACCTCTCATCCCTGGAAAACCTTGCTCCTCATGGTCTGAGTCATCTGTGATCTCTGCATTGGCAGTTGAAATGAAACTGGTCTTTCTCTAAGGCTCTGCCACACCCTCTAAATTGAGATGCAACAGAGGGCCTCACGCGGTGTCTTGGTTACTTCAGCCTGTCCTGGCAGGTATTTGTTAGGTGGGACACACACATGCACACACACTGAATGGTATGAAAAAATACAAAATATTTTTAGACTTTTTAACTTTTTAATTTTTCCAAGATAATAAATTCTCTTTGTCTGAGATCTGTGTAGGTTAATATCTTTCACCCCCGTAGCATCAACTCCCTTGAAGTTGCTACTATTTGCTTTCAAATCTCTTTTTTTAACTCTGTCTTGCTGTCATCTCTAGCCTTCTGCTGTCATCTCTAGCCTTCTGAGAGGCCTTGATAGCTTAATAAATTCCCACTAGCATTGCAGAAAAAAACACAAACACAAGACAGTTTAGTATAAATGTGCACAGAATGACTGCAATATGTAGACTGAGCACTTTTCCTTTGTTTCATAAGGAAACTATACTTTTAACAGGAGTTTTCCCATACATAGTGTAGTCAGTTGCTTTTTTCTTTCTGCAGTCGTAGCAAATATCCTCATAATGGATGGGGAAGACTTTTCCTTGGAAAAAATATCTGTAAACTGATTTGTTTGATGGGGAGACAATTGCTACGTGAGATTCCTCATTACCTTAACCAGTTACTGCGTGGAACTTACACTTTTTGGAGTTCCTAGAAATTTGAGGGCCATTGCCATCAGCCTAAGAGTTTGAATTGTTGATGAAGTGTTCTTGTCAAAAAATATTTCCATGGAAGTAGATATTTTTTAAATATTTTGTTTTCATTTACCCAATTTTAGTCCCAGAATGACCTCCTCTTGAATTGTCCAAGATGTGTAAAGTATGCTAAAAAAAACTTATTATTTGAAAGTAATTCATTACAGATATTTTGAATTTTATTTTTAATGTGAGATCTTCTTTTTAAAAGTTTTCAGAGTATGAAATTCAGGATGTTAATAAGAAAATTCAGTATGTTAATAAGATTAAGGAATGTAATAGTAAGGCACATATTAGTTGCATGCTAATTGTTTCAACCTGTCGGCTACAAGCAACAATTTAGGCTTCTCTGACTTTAAAACATTACTTTTGTAGAGGTTTACCCATCATTGACTATTCTAGTTTATACTGTTTTGTAGACAAGAATATTATGATTGCTTCATAGAAAACCATGAAGTATAGGAACAGATTTAGTAGAATAATGCAAGAAGGATGAAAAATTTATTTTGTTTCAAATTGCACACACTGTAGGTTGAAGCTGATGATTGAAGGGTATGCCCAAGGAATGTACTTTTTATAGGTGAAGAAGAGATGGTGGTTTCACAGTCATTTCCGTCATTTGTTATTTTAACTTTCAATAAAATTGGGCACTACTTTACATTATAGATAATTTTGTATTATAGCACTAGATTTTGTTGGTGATTGAATATTTAACTTTAAAGTGAAGCCATGTGATTATCATCGTGACCAAGCACATATAGAGAAGTATTGGGATCCCGACACAGACATACAGTAGATCATTTCAGCTAATGTTTGCTTTGTTTTGTAACCATGGCTGTTTCCAAGATATTGCAATGCTGATGTCTTAACCATTATCCATTATTCAAAGTTGTACTGAATGCAGTCAAGTTACCCTAACCATTGGTCCAGAATTATAACCTATATTAGGTGAGTAAAAATTTTCATGTTCTGCCACAAGTGCAAGTTCAACATTGAGCCCTCCAAGTCCCTCACACTGATGTTACTGAAATAGCACAAAACAAACACAAAGTTAAAGGAAGAAAAATAAGCTGGCTACATATCCAGATTCAATTATAACACAAAAGGAGGATAACATGTTTACTCTCAAAAGCTGCCAAAGAAATGCTACAGCAAAATGTGGGGGCAAGTGAGGGTATTCCCCCGATCACCCTCAATCTCTACCGTGGGCTACCTTTGTTTCCACGTCTCAGTGAGTGTATTCACATGTGCACTGAAGGGGTTTGGTTCATAATCCCGAATCTTAAAATCCTGAATGTCAAAATCCCGAAACTTAAAATCCTGAATGTATTAAAATCCTGAATTATCAGAATCCCGAAATTTAGATTCCTGAAAGATCAGAATCCCGAAAACTATAGCCATTCTCCATTCCTTAAGTTTTTTTTTTTCTTTTTTTATTCCTTCTTTTCTCTCTCTTTTTTCACTCTCTTTTTTGTGTAATTCCCTATCTATCAAGGTGATTTACAGTATATTTTATAATTTCAATTACATACCCCTTACACACCCTGTACAAATTTTACTTAGTAATTGTTATTCGTTCTATCTTCTTATTCAGTATTTTACTGAATATGGCTTTATTTTATTATTTTTTTTTTTTAGGCCATTGCCAGTTCGCTCTCTCTCTCTTTTCATATATTCGTTTTTCTGAAATTACCAGTAATTGTCCCATATGCAAGGAAACCAGGGATTTGTCCGACATCATTAAAGGATTAACTTTGTGGGGAAACTTAAAACAAAAAAGAAAAAGAAGAAATACCTTTATTTCAACACCTTTACAAAACAGTATTTGAATAATTGAGAATACATTAAAACATTTAAAATTAGAATATGGAAATATATTTTAAAATGAAAGATTATGAGCAATAGCCCAAAGATAGTTCATAAGATCTGGTCGGTTTTCACAATCGTTAACTATATTTTGTATCCTTTCTTCACGACGGATAACATATTTTTTTCTTTTTGGACAAGACTCGCCTCGCAGATTGCGTTCACATTCATTCATTATGTGCTGCTGCTCTTTTTGAAACTCACCAATTATGCGATAAACACCGACATGCGCATTGCCTACTTAATTTTCCCATCGCCTGTGCCATGCTTCGACATTGTTCTGGGTACGAGGAAATCCACTTTGGAAGCATTCATACGGAGACCACAAATTTGGTGGAAACAGTGGAGGCGATCCACCGTTGCGCAGATATTTTCTTATTCTGCCATGCACATAATTAGTTTCAAACCAATCGACAACTTCATGAGCTTCATCAGGCAGATGCAGTTTCAGTTCATCGAAAGCTCCTGGTATTTCAGCAGATGGAAGGAATGCTAATGCAAACAAATGACGTAGTTTTAGACTGAAATTTTTGTCGTTACCATATCGTATAGCCAATCCACTTGACTGAAGTCTGCGCCAAATGCACTGGCCAAAGTGGAAAAAACAAACTTTATTGGTAACCGCTTCAAATTCACTTTTTGTGGATTTGATTACACTTAACTCTTGATCTGTCATTATGATTCGAGGGTTTAAACACAATCCATTCTCGTCTGCAAAGTCTACCAAATCTTCAAATAACCGTTTATAAAGTGACTCACTTTTTCCTGTCATTAGAATATATATACTAGCGGATATGTTCTAGAGGTATCTAAGCAAACAGGGGCATGAATTGTGTAAAGTTGATAAAAAATTGTGGGGACAGTTTTGAAGGTTCTGTCCATGATCCACATTGAAGCATGTGCTAGTTTCTCTACACTAGCTTTAGTGGTAAACATTAGAAGTCTCTCTCCTTCTAGAGTCGAATCCTTCACTAAAAACAATTCAGCATTTAATGTTTTTGCAGCACCAGAGGAACTTCTATATCAATGTTCTGGAAGATGATGAGCTTGCCGAATTCTTTTAATCTTTTGACGAAGTGCATTTTTTGATGGCAAACATGGAACAATTTCCGGGTTAGCAGTGGTTGTACACGATTGTATAATCTGACATGGGGCATCTTTTGTGTTTTTAGCTTGGTTTTTTACTTCTCCTATGATGTTCGAAACGTTCGCTGCACTTGCATTGGGTGAATGGTTGTGGTCTACAGTTTTTAAGAATATGTCGTCCATTTGAAAATATGGTTATTGCTCGGCCTTTGCAATTAAGTGGAGAAGTGACTTTATGATAACACAGGAACACACTAAACTAAAAGACATCGTTACAAGAAGCCTTAAATGGTAATTGCCCCAAGCTCGTACAAGAGAGGGAGAGAGAGATGGTTAAGACAAATGGATAATTTACTGGGATTATGATAATTCGGGATTTTAAGATTCAGAATTTTGATAATTCAGGATTTTAATTCATTCGGGATTTTAAGTTTAGGGATTTTGACATTCAGGATTTTAAGCTTAGGGATTTTGATCGGAACCCGCACTGAAGATACTCCATATAAATAGCTTTGGTTCTGTATAGAAAAGAGATGCTTTTGGTAATGATTGGGGTGGACCTGATACTTACCAAAGCAAGGAAATAGTAATGCCGTTACTAAAAGATAGTTGCCCATCAAGTTTTTGGAGCTGAAAGGCACCCTGCTAACATGTTGGGTACCCTTTACCTGTCATTGAGAAGTTCCCAAATTACCAAAATTATTTTATGGAAGGAGTCCCATGTCGAAGGCAGTGATATAGGAAACAAATGGTGTTTCATTGGTATTCAGCTTATACTCAACAGTTTTCTCTACTTCTCATATTCCATCAGTAGGTAGATGATATAACAAATTCCCGAGGGAAATGGAAAGATATACTGTTGTCATTTATATATTAACCCTCTTTAAGTTTCAAAAGCTCACACAGATGGTCATCTGTAAAGAGAATACGTGAAACATGATGGAGTGGAGGTATCTGTGGAAGGGGAGTGGTTAGAAGTCGGCACAAGTCTGGATGGGTCTTTGGTCATTGGTCAGTTGTGAAGGTTGTTGGGGAAAATTTTGGTGTTTTGTATTGGCGTCCCAACTTGCGTTACTGGTGTGGGATGGGTTTTTAGTTGTTTTTTCTCATAAGCATATGTGCTCTCTCTCTCTCTCTCTCTCTCTCTCTCTCTCTCTCTTCTCTCTCTCTCTCTCTCTCTCTCTCTCAGAGCTCTTTGATTCTTGATGTTATTTGGCTGATTCTTCATACTTCCCCAGTTGAGGGGAAATTCAATTTCATAACCATTATTTTATGCAGAGATTTTTTTCATAGGATATGCAGGAATTTGAGAAACAAGGAGGCAGATAGTCTATTGATGTGTTTGTAATTTACATGGCTTTAATTAGTTCATTTCTGTATGGTTGTCTTTGGTTTTCAGTAATTATGAGCACTGAGGGACCTAACCTGTAATTGGTGGATACCCTCATATGAATAGCAATAACAGTGTTTGGGTGGTGAACGGATTCGCTCGTGGGGACCCTCATATGAAGTGCATAACATGTTTGGGTGGTGAACGGATTCGCTCGTGGTGGACATCAATATTATGCGCTATTGATTTGAGGGAATTGGTTGGGAAAGAGGTTCTATTACTTCTATAGCCCATAAATTCACTAATGACAACTTTTAGACTTTGTCAGATCAACGAAGTAGGCGGCTCATGAATTAGTTTTGGTCTTGTCTTCAAGGGGTCATGTGTTTCTCTTTCTCCCTTGACATCTTTTTGTCTATTTACTCATAAATATACCCAGGGGTTGCTGTTGGTTTTAGTTCTTATTTTTTATGATTGTAAGTCAGTAGTAATTGTAATTTTGCAAAGAGAGGTGCAAAGAAATATTAGAAAAATCATGTATAATCCAAAAAATGTACACATCTTCAATCTCAGTAAATTTATTTAATGTTTTGCACAAATATACTCAGAATTTGTTACTGATTTTAGTTCTTATCTGTTTGGATATTTTGTGAGCTGTAATTATAATTTTACAAAATTAAATATATTATTATTGGAAAAAACATGTATACCTTGGTCAAATTTATGATGTCTTGTATAAGAGGCCCCACAAGGGGTTGTAAATAGTCTTTTTCAACTTTTCATGGAAGGTAAGGAGAATTTTTTAGAATTTTTTTACACCATGTTCATTTGCATATCTTCTTTCCATTGATGTGTTTTATTCTTATATTGACCAACTTCAAAGTTTCTGCGGCCTTTGGTGCTGCATCCTTTTTTCGACTGGCTCATAAGGGTTAATAGTTGACCAAACACACTCCTGTTGTGTAGACATGTTTGATTGGAACATAGTTGGTCTGTATTTTATTGCTCATATGTATGCAAAGTGGTTTTACTAAACATAGTCAACACTGTTATCCATAGAGCTGATAAAAGATTATTACACAAGGGAATTTCCTGACTGTAAATAAGAGCATGATTAAACTAATGCAACTTCATAAAAAAAGTTAATTACCAATGTTCCCCTCCAAACAGTCCTCTGGTGACCTGACATTAGTTTAAAACCTAATGTTCAATTGAATGATGATTAGACACTTAAATTAAAAAAATACTGTAAATTGCAGAATAAACAAGAATTATAATCTGGAGGCAGTATTTTTTGGCTATTTCTACTGGTAACTTTTTCCAGTACTCCAAGAGATTCTCTTTTACATAAGATATTAACTTATAGTAGTACATATCTCAAGAAATTTCTAATAAATAAGGAAGACATTTTGTGACCGTTAGTATCTTGATAATCATTTCTGGAAAATTGAAAATGATACAAAACTATTTGCATTAAATTTTGGAGTAGTTAAGGACACACACGAAGAAAAAGTATACTGTTCAAGAACTAGAGTATGACCTTTGCATGCAGCAGCTTAACCTATAGAAAAGCTGAAACACTTGAACTGACAACTCCTACTGATGCCATATTGTAATTCTACAATTGTTGTTTCCAAAAGATTGGGTCAGGGCCATAATTACTCCTGTAGTTAAGCCAAGAAAGGTGTTAAGCAAATCTGATAGTTACAGACCTGTTTCTCTGACTTGCCTGCTAATGCAAATTGGAATAGTCTCTCATAAGACTGTCTGATATCCATGGATTTGGTGCAACACAAAAACTCTTAAATGTTACTAGGAAATTTCATAAAAAAGAAAAATGCCAGAATCTGATTGTAGTGGAAATTGTGGCAAAGTGACATAAAAACACTTTTGAAAAGTAATATCTTGGTGGATTTTGCATTTTAAAAATGTTTGCCACAATATCCACTTAATCAAAGTCTAGACGTCTATTGTTCAGTGATTCCAGATCTTTTTTTTCATGGCAGTGGGCACCCTTCAACATCCCTGGGACAACCTGGACATCTACATCTACACCTCTCCCCCCTTTTGCCTGATCTGTCATGTCCTGAATAGGATAATGGTTTCCCAGAATCTCAAGGTGACCCTAGTAGCTCCTTTGTGGCCTCAAGCAGAGTGGTTTTCAGATCTGCTAACTCTGCTCTTAGTGTTCCCAAGAGAAGTACTCCCTTGGCACAACCTCCTCTGTTAACCTATGTAGAGAGATACTATTGATTGGTAGGATCTCTATCTATTCACAGCTGGAGACTATACAGTATCTCCTGCAGTGAGAGGGTTTGTTCACAAAGCAGCAACTCAGATGTCTGGCTACCTTAGATCTTTTTCGGCTGGCACCAAGGAAAATGGGCCATCTACAGCGATTGGTGTCGTCGAGTGTTCCCCACCACTCTGAACTTCTTTTTAGCAGGTAACGGATTTCCTGAACAGGTTTCCTGACCTTCCTCACAGCAGAAAAACACCTTTCCGTATCTGCTATTAAGGGCTACAGGGCTGGCTTAGGATTGGTTCTTTGTCGGAAAGACATGAACCTAACTTCATCTTGGGAAATCTTTCTGCTGCTCAAAAGCTTTGAGCAGTCCTGTTCTCTTAGAGAACTCAACCACCTACCTGGGATCTAACTCTGGTGCTAAGTAGTCTCACTCGAGCCCCATATAAACCACTATGCCAGTTATCAGACAGGGACTTGACCCTCAAAGACAGTTTTCCTGCTAGCCTTGGCTTCATCAGAGAGAGTGGACGAACTCCATTGCCTGGCTTTTGATGTAAAACATGCCAGGGGTTGGGCATTTGTAGCCTTCAAATTTGTCCCAGAATTCATTGCCAAGACCCAAAATCCCTTGGTTCATGATAACAGATTTGTCTCCTTTTCCATCCCTTCCATTGGGGACTTTGTTTACATTGATCCATCACAGCACTGTGCTGTTTTCTAAAAGGACTTGACACCTCAGACCTGTGTACCAAAGACTTTGTTAGCACAGGCAAGGTCAGGAAAGAAATGTCCTAGAATACCATTTTGTTTTGGTTATGTGAAGTGATTAAGCATGCCTATTCCTCCTCCTCCTCATCATCTACTGCCAATACTATGCATGCAAGACCACACGACACTAGAAGACTGAGTTCACCCTTGGTATTTATGAAGAACTTAGTCTTTTCATAGGATTTTGAATGCTGGTTCTTGGCTTTGCCAAACCACTTTCACCTCCTTCTACCTGTGGGACATTGCCCGCAGACCCTTGGACACTTTTTCCTTGGGTCTGGTGGTGACTGGCTGTTCAAGTTGTGTAGCTCATCCAGTGCCCTTGGAGGGGAGGGGGGGGGGGGGAACAGTTAGTATCCTGCCTAAGATGATGATATGAAAGTGAGAATGATGAAGATGGCTGGTCTTTTCTTTCCTCCTTTTTCCATTCTTCCCCTCCTATGGACAGTATGAAGATGTATCCATCATATGCTGGAACTGGCCAGAAACCGGTAAGTGAAATATACCTTTCAGTAGTTCCTCTCTCTAGCAAGGGTAGAGAGGAATGATAACAAACCCGTATAGGTGGCTACCTTTGTTTGTTATCTGAACAGATATAGTTCTTTAACTTCCTCCTATGCAATGAATCTCTGCATTGTATTTTAACCCAGTAGTCTGAATGTTAGAAACCCACATATCTAACAGCTCAGAGGGTAAGTCCTTCCTTTGAATTTTCTTATCCAGGAAGTGTGACCAGGTGTTCCACATATGAACAAATGACAAATTTTAAATTTATTTGTATTTTTAATAGCTAATAAACCTGTGGTCGTAACATTAACTGCCCCCCCTCTAGCCACCCCTCTTTCAGTTAACCCTGGGCTGGAAGAAAAACTTAAATGTCAAGAGGTTGAAGGTGGATCGCTGGCCTCCCTGTACCTCATCTCTGTAACAGATGCAAAATGCCACCAATTCCTTGCATAAATAATTCCTACAGATTTTTACTGGTTTCCAGCTGGCACCAGAAGATTTATCCTAATGTTTAGATCGGAGGTTTGTTAGCTTTGAAAAATACAGATTATTAAAAATGTTTAATTTTACTGTCATGATGGAAGGCAGTATACAGCAGATATTATGGGAGATACCAGTCTGTCTGAATTGAAGCTACTAATTATTTGTACAGCAAGCTACTAACTATTTGTACAGCTGAAGACTATGAATGAGGTAAGCATTGCCCAAGGTTTATCTTTGCCAAAACTGGGCACATTGTGAGATGTCCTACCCTTGATAGGATAGAAAAGATGCCTGAGGACTTGATATTAAAGTGAAATAAGCTCGGCATCTGTTTAAATTTGGGCTTTCCTCAGACAAGGCTAAGGAAAACACACAACTGTGACTTACGGACAGTCGCAATGCTAAGCTTTTTGCTGCAAGTATAGCAGCTGGTTTGCTAACTGGAGAGTAGGCATAGTTTCCTCAATTTGAAGTTTAGTAGGGAGGCTGCATTCATATATCAAGAAATTTATAGCTGGTTCACTAAAGGTAGATTCTTGGGTGAGCCTTACGCCTACGAGACGTTTGTTTGGCGCCCGCTGACTGGCTGGGATCTGCCTACCTCCTGGTACCAGCCAATCAGCGGCCGCCAAACAAACGTCTCGTAAGCATAGGGCTCATCCAAGAATCTACCTTAAGTGAACCAACTATAGTAGTAGATGAATTCAAGAAGATGATTAAAGATTCTGTCAAGATGCTTGACTACTAGTCAAGAGTAGGATTTCTTAATACCACTACCAAACAATTGAAAGGTGTATCTTTAAGATGGTGAAGAGGAAGTCAGATGGCAGATATTCAAAACAATTCACCATCACATTCATAGACACAAATCTAATGCTTATAAACTGAACCTAGTTGTCATTGGGAAGTCAGAGAGACCACTTTGCCTGGTTGTTATTTTAGTAAAAAAAAAAAAAAAGTCTAGATGATTATCTTCCGTTTGGAGAATGAACCTTGCAATCATTTTTGGGAAGTGAACTTTAATTTATACATACTAGCTATTCTGACATGTATTGAAACATTCGCTTTCATTTGTAGAGTATTTGCAATTGTCCCTCTTTGGCTTATCTGATTTGTCTCTGAAAAAACAAAATCCTAATGTTTGGCCTATGGTCTCGGAAAAAATGAAATCCTAATGCTAGGCCTATGGTCACATGTGACCCGGGATGCCATACCTTTTCCCAATGTCTTTGCAGCCGTCATGGCTATCACACACTTCTTATTTGTCTTGTGTTCGTTCATACTGTTTCTTTGGTCTTTGTGGCTTGGATGTTCATGTCCCCTATGTGTGTCATCATCCAGCTATTCTTCCCTGAGATCTAGACATTAGCTTACATCTTCTTTGCCTTCATAGAAATAGTTTTTTCTGTGCTCGCATATTTTGCAGTCTTGTACAAGATGAGAAATGTTACGTGATGTCTTCTCTGACCATGGAGAAATAATTTAGTGTCGCAGTATGTAGTTAAGCGGATTGCCCTCCCTACTTAATTAAAGCATATTGTATGTGTGTTTTATGAGCTTTTTTCCCTTGGATTCAATTTGGGAAATACAGTGGGTGGGGCCTTGGTAATCGCTGGGGAGAGGGACCACAACCACCCATGTTAACCAAATATCCATTTATCACACCCTTAAAAAATGTTTACGCTATAGGCTAACTGCCTACTTCAGTAGTTAAAACCCAAAGATACCCTATCAATAAAAATTCTTAGAGGTTAACTACCTATTTTAATACTAGTTTAAACACCAAATATACCTTAAACTATCATGTGGGTACTCACCATTGATTCAGTCTCGCCTATGTTGATTGAGAACTATTGCTAGAAGGGAATTTTTTGAAACAGATCCCTTGCTCATATTATTCTTCCTTTGTGTTTTATAATTTCTTAACGTCGACGCAAAAAAGTTTTTTTTTTAAATTCCTGGAAAAATAGTTATAGGCCTACTTGGTGAAAACTTTTGAATCACGCACCTTGAGGGATGCTGGGAGTTCACGGATCAAGCTGCTGTTTTGTTTACAAGCGTTACCCAGGCGCGCATGCACAAATTTCTTTCTTCTCGCACTAAAAAGCATCAGCGACTCATCTCAGAAATTATTTGTCACATTGATGTAATTTTTGCACCATTTTATATTAGCTGTTACATAGAGTTTTATATATGAAAATGTGCGCAATTTCATGTAGAAAACAACAGAAAACAACCTATGGTTGTAGCTTTTATCAATTTTGAAATATTTTCATATAAATAATTTGTGCCAAAATTTCAACCTTCGGTCAACTTTGACTCCGAAATGGTAGAAAAACGCAATTGTAAACTAAAACTCTTATATTCTAGTAATATTCAATCATTTACCCTCATTTTGCAACAAATTGGAAGTCTCTAGCACAATATTTTGATTTATGGTGAATTTTTGACAATTTTTCCTTGCCTCCGCATTGCAACTCTGCCAAAAAATCAGCAATTCTTTCGTCCGATTGTCGTAATGTTTGCACCGTTTTATATAAGCCGTTGCATAAAGTTTTATATAAGAAAATATGTGCAATTTCATGTAAAATACAACTAAAAACAACCCATGGTTTTAGCTTTTATCAGTTTTGAAATATTTTCATATAAATAATGATAGGTGCCAAAATTTCAACCTTAGGTCAACTTTGACTCTACTGAAATGGTAAAAAAATGCAATTGTAAGCTAAAACTCTTATATTTTAGTAATATTCTATCATTTACCTTCATTTTGCAACAAATTGGATGTCTCTAGCACTATATTTCGATTTGTGGTGAATTTTTGAAGCACACTTTTTACCTAACGTTTGCGCAGTAACTCTTCTGAAAAAATCAGACATTTTTTTGTCAGATTGTCGTAATGTTTGCACCGTTTTATATTAGCCATTACATAAAGTTCTATATATAAAAATGTGCACAATTTCATGTAGAATACAAGTAAAAACAACCCATGGTTGTAGCTTTTATCAGTTTTGAAATATTTTCATATAAATAATGACAAGTGCCAAAATATCAACCTTCGGTGAACATTGACTCGACCGAAATGGTCGAAAAACGCAATTGTAAGCTAAACCTCTTACATTCTAGTAATAGTCAATCACTTACCTTCAGTTTGCAACAAATTGGAAAACTCTAGCACAATATTTCGATTTATGGTGAATTTTTGAAAAACACTTTTTTTCCTTACGTTTGCGTGCGGTAACTCTGCGTGCGGTAATTCTTTCGTCAGTTTGTTGTAATGTTTGCACCGTTTTATATAAGCCGTTACATAAAGTTTTACACATGGAATTTTACATATGGAAATGTGCACAGTTTCATGTAGAATACAACCAAAAATAATTCATGGTTGTAGCTTTCATCAGTTTTGAAATATTTTTATATAAATAACGAATAATAGAAAAAATTCGACCTTGGTCAACTTTAACTGAACCGAAATGGCCGAAAACTGCAATTGTAAGCTAAAACACTTACAGTCTAGTAATATTCAATCAATTACCTTCATTTTGCAATAAATGGGAAGTCTCTAGCACAATATTTTGATTTATGCCGAATTAAAAATAAACCATGTTTTTACATCAACTTGTTACGAATTCATGCATCATTTTGTGATAATATTTTCTCTGTGTTGCTTTGATAATTTTACAATTTGTTATGTACCAAAATCATCACAATTTAGTGTTCAATACAACGGAAAAAATTAACTCATAAGCTTTAACCGTTTTGCCCACAGCGCGATTTGTATAAAATTATATATGAAATTTGTTTTTTGCACTGTCATATATTCCACTATTTATATATAATAATGATATTTTTTCATTTCTTATGGTTGCATACTAAACTTCAGGCAATGACAAAAAAGGAGCCAAAAATTAACTTTTAATCTTAAAAACTAAGCGTGCTGTGATTTCTTTAAAAAAAAAAATTTTCGCTTAGGCGCTAACTCCCGAACGCCACCGGCATACGAGAGACACTTTGGTAAATAGCGGCTTGGCGTTTAAGGGTAAAGTGGTAGGAATGTCAAAGTCCTGTCTTAAAAAATGGCATTAGCCGGCCGGCCCCCTTAACTTAGATGTGGCTATCTGACCAAATAAACTACATATGAGCTAATATTAGACAGTAATCTTTAATAAACTAAATACTAATGCTAAGTGCCAAGTGTATATAACTGTCACTGAGCCCCATGCCAAGTATTACAGAAATGTTATTAAAATTCTTCATTCATTCAGTGGTTATTCTTTTTTGTAAAATCATTTTGGGCACAAATGTTGCCTTTCTGTGGATAATATAGATGGCGATTGATATTCTTTTCTCTCCATGCTGTTGGTAAGGTTTTACCTTTACTGGATAGAAACAATAACAGGAGGATTGATTCTTATCAATGCATGGTTTTGACATGTGAGATGGAAGGAAACTTTTGAGTACAGTGTTCCCCCCGTATTTACAGGGGATGTGTACCAGACACCCTAGTGAATAGTTAAAACCCACAAATAGTTAGAACCACCACTAAAAATGCTTATAACTGCCTATCTTGAAAGTTCAGATACCAAATGTACCTTGTATAACATCCTACTTCAAATATACCTAAAATTACTAACCTATTACTGTATTAATCTTTGAGGTTATATTATTAATATCATTTCAAAGTCTTTTAACATTTTACCATTAAAAATATATACCCACAGCCAATAACAGAGAGAGAGAGAGAGAGAGAGAGAGAGAAAGAGAGAGAGAGAGAGAGAGACCATTGAATGGTAACATCATATATCTGACCATCAAGAGTGAAATTATGAATTATTTCTGAGACATAGAGAATAATAATGGAGAGAGAGAGAGAGAGAGAGAGAGAGAGAGAGAGAGAGAGAGAGAGAGAGAGAGAGAGAGAGAGGAATAACTCCTAGATTCTGACTCCTTCCCCTCCGCCAGCTTGTATATCAAACTGTCATTTATTCCCTCGTCCTCCTTCCTCCAAGTGGATAAAAAGACTGGGAATCAATATTTTTTTATTAATCTTATTAATATTTGAAAATTAGTTATAAGGTAAATCATTTATTTATACTACAAAACAAATAAACATACGTAAAAGAGAGAGAGAGAGAGAGAGAGAGAGAGAGAGAGAGAGAGAGAGAGAGAGAGAGAGAGAGAGAGAGAAGTTATTGTTATTGTTTGATCTCATTAAACTTAATATTATTTGAAAACTATTACTCTAAATTGTTATTTTACCATAAAATGTAGAAATGCCCAAACAGAGGGCGAGAGTTACCACTATGACATAAGTATCTTTTGTGAAGAGAGAGAGAGAGAGAGAGAGAGAAAAGAGAGAGAGAGAGGGTTATCCTTATTTAAAGGAGTGAAATGGATAGATTATTGCATTTCTTTAAAGTACTATCACATATGAATTTTGAAATTAAGTTATTATTATTATTGTTTGAAAATATTAATAAACACACATTTACCATAGAAATTCTCTCATCTCAGTGAGAGAGAGAGAGAGAGAGAGAGAGAGAGAGAGAGAGAGAGAGAAATTACATGATCTTGAGTGGGCAGCACACTCCCCTTCCTGTCACATTACTTGATATATTTGACAGCTGTTGGACCCCAGCCATCTCAGCTTGGCTACCTGGAGTTCAAAGACAAGATGGGAGGTAGAATGGGTTTTCTTTCATTCTGACATAATTTTTTATTTATAAACTAAAATCTTGCTAATTCACTTTATTATTTTCTTAAATGAATTGATATTATTGCTGTTTACATTAATATTGATATTTGAAAATTAGTAAATCATTTATTTATCATACAAAAAACATACATCTCTGTAAGAGAGAGAATGAAATGGAAAAATTATCGTAGTATTTCTGTAAAATACTTTCACATATGATTTTTGTAATTACAGTTATTATTATTATTATTATTATTATTATTATTATTATTATTATTATTATTATTATTATTCTTATTATTATAATAATAATAATAAATAATAATAATAATAATTAATAATAATAATATTACTACTACTACTACTACTACTACTACTACTACTACTACTACTACTACTACTACTACTACTACTACTACTTTTATTATTTTTATTTTATTATTTTTATTATTTTTATTATTTGAAAATATTAATAAACACATTATACATACGTGTACCATAAAAATCTCTCATCTTTGTAAGAGAGAGAGAGAGAGAGAGAGAGAGAGAGAGAGAGAGAGAGAGAGAGAGAGAGAGAGAGACTTCCTCCCCTCCTGTCACATTACTTGATATATTTGACAGCTGTTGGACCTCAGCTTGGTACCTGGAGTTCAAAAGAAAGATGTGTGAAGACTGAGATTTCCATCATTCTTACATAATTTTTTAAATTTATAAACTTAAAATCTTACTAATTCACTGTAGTTTTTCTTTAATGAATTGATTACTCTTTACATTAATATTAATATTTGAAAATAAGTAAATCATTTATTTATTTATACAAAAAAAACATACATCTGTGTGAGAGAGAGAGAGAGAGAAGAGAGAGAGAGAGAGAGAGAGAGAGAGAGAGAGAGAGAGAGAATTACAGTGGTCCCCCATAATCGCGGGGGATGCGTATTAGACCCTCTCGTGAATAGTTAGAACCCACAAATAGATGGAACCCCTATAAAAATGCTTAAAACCTCCTATTTTGTTAGTTAAAACTCAAGTAAAACCCACTAAAAATTTGTATACCTGGTTTTTTCAATAGTTTTATCACAAAAAGTGCATTTTATGATGAAATTGGTAAAAAAAGCCAGAAATTTGTGGGTATTTCTTGTAGAAAAATACTGCGAACAGGCAAATTTTCCGCGAATAATGTGGGGAAATGTTCCCGAGAGAATTCCGCGAATGTGTAATTCCGCGAATCCGGAGACTGTAAATACGGAGGTCCACTGTATTATTGTTATTATTAAACTTACTAATACAGTATTGACCAATATTAATGTTTTGAAATTAGTAAATAATTTTTGTATCATAAAAGTGTATTTAGTCATGAAAATAACATCAAAATACACTAATTAGTGAGTATTTACTGTTGGAAAAATCGGTGAATAGGAAATTCCCCGCAAATAATGGGTAGATATGGTCCAGAGAGAAATCCACGAATCCGTGAGTCTGCAAATCCGGAGAATGCGATAACGGGGGGCCCACTGTATTTGTAAACTTCCAGTATTGAATTCTGTCGAAAAATGCAGGATTTAACACAAATATAGTTCAAATCAGACAAGTTTGAAAAATCATGTTTCATACCAATAATGGCAGCTATCTTTAAAATTGTAATGACTTTTGAACTTTCAATAAATTGTTGCTGATAGCCTTGGCACATAATGACAATTTATACTGTCTTTAGTAAAAAGTAACGAGTTGATGATTGTAACATTAAATCCACTATAGTCATGCCTAGCTGACCTACTGTCTTCAGTGTGGAAGTTAAAACTTTGACCAATAGTGAATTTAAAGATTTGGAAGCAAATGAAGATTTCAGCATATTCATCTTAGGTTTAGCCTATTAAATTTTTAAAAAGCTGTAGTGTATTTAATATAAATATTAGCATTATTACTAAAAACAAATCCTCTGTGCTAGATTTATTACAGTTAGGAATTTCAACTCCCTTGTCTAATTATAAATAGCCAAATAAATAATTTGATACATGATAATAGTAATAATGTTTTTTATAAGTTTCTTCTGTTGAGATGCAAGTGGAAAATTCTGATCTCTGAAGGATGTTTGTGTGTATTTTATTTGCTTGTGTCCAGTTAACCAGTGTTTCAACAGAAATGCAAGTTAAGCCAAATTGACAAATAATTTGAAGGTAATGTACTACTGAAGATGATTGAACTGGGTTGATGCTTATGACCGCTGATTGGTTGGCCTTATTTATATATTACATTGAGTATGTTGGTACGGCTTCACCACCTGTCCAGTATCCTTTCACTGATCCTCCTTTGGTTGGGTGATGGAAGGAGATATTATTGTGAAACTTTCAAAGAAGGACAAGGCTGGAATATGTTGAGAATGATGGGGGTAACACACACTAGTGTGGTTATGTGCTGTGTTATCTCGGTGGCTTAGATGAAGGTGTATCTAATAAGCACTGTTGGTAATATTTTAGTGCTTCTGAGTTGCATCTTGCTGAAGATATCAATAAAAATTTTGAGACTGGTGAGAGATCATTTCTGAAGTGTTTTTGAAAAACCTACCATACAGGACATATTGATTTATCACAAGTCAACATTAACAACAAATTCTCAGTGGAAAAGTTAGGAGACATAAAGTTTATCATAAGTAAATGGTTTGAAGTAATAAGAAATCCCTCTAATTAATCCTGATAAAAGTTAGACCATCAAGCTCTTGTTCAGAAGTTATATGCCTTATATCCTTTGCCAAGATGAAGCCACCTTGTGTTATCAGCCATAACATCATGTCATTCATCATAAGAAGAATGAAGTTGCTAACTCTCTTCATAACAAACCAGATAAGGGAAGGAATTTCATGTTAATTTAAATATGTTGAGATGACCTCCACCCCGTCTGTAAAGAACGGAAGTACCATTCTAGAAGATTAGCATCCATGAGCTCTATTGTATTATCCATGACGTTTCCCTTTCACATCAGGCTCTCCTTTGAGCTTCCATGATTGGTTCAGTACCTAACTACCATTGGCTTTTTCCTGAGAGCCTTCCACATACTTCAGTTAATTTTTTCCAAGAAAATATCCACTCAACAACTAACTAAAGGAGGACCAGTACCTAAGACAAGTGAGAGAAGGTTATTTTCCAGAAAGATGCCTGAGAGCCAGACAGACAGACAGGTAGCAAAACAGATAATATTGGGCATTCAGTCAGAAGCTTGAAACCATTGTAGACACATCATAGATTAACATCCTCTATACTTAATATGTATTGGTCAAAGCTTTTGTCTCTGAGTACCTTTCCCTTGGCAAAGAAAAATGAATCCTTGTTGAGATGCCTGGTATACCTTCATGGAAAAATTGTTCCTAAGTTTCCTTTGACAATTTGATTTTTCCTCATAGTTTCCAAAAGACAAGAAATTCAAAGGAGCACAGGAAAGCATCGTTACAAAATCCATATGTCATGCAGAAAATTTTAAAACTCATTGAAGAAATGGTCTGCTCCTAAAATCATCATCTTCATCATCATGACACACACAATTCAGGGGCCATATAGATAACTAGCAAGTGCCCAGGTATTAACAGTCCCTCTATGTGAAGTATAATTGGAAATAGATTAATTTTAGCAAAAATAAGGTTAACACAGTACAGCATCTTGATCATAATGTAAAGTACTGCAGTAGTAAGGTGAGGCTACATTATATATTTTCAATGTAGGATTGACTTAAAGAACTAATTCTGAACAAAAGGGCAAAAATTGAAACTTGTATAACATTGAAGGTAATCAGACTGGTGGGAGGAGACAAACCCTAGTTATTGATAAATTTAGGAAGGTAACACATCTCAGGGTTGAGAAAAGAACAAAAGGATACAGTAGTATTATACTGTAGTATTATACTGCATACAGTAGCCATTGGGAACACTTTAAACAGTACCCTCTTTTGGGACTAGTCTATGGTACAGAGACTGTGGTATAGAGAAGAGTCTTAGAGCATTGATCATTATCAGCTGTATCGTTTAAGATGACCTGGCTGTTACGAATAGGGGTCCAAATGCTCTATGTTGATTTCAGCAAAACTTTTGTTAAACTTATACATAGAAGATGAACCCAAAAAAAATCTTATAGGGTTTGGAGGGGATCTAATTGATAATTGCCTGTGGGCAGTAAAAGCTTATATTCATAACTAAATGAAGTATGCCATCCATTTCACAACTAGATATTTGAATGAAGTCCTTTATAACCTAGAGGTAGTGAATCAGTTACTTTTAACAATTGATCAGATTTCAAATTTGTCACTTCAGTATATACTGTAGATCACTTCATCCTCAATAATATGGTTTAGTCCAGCAGTTGCATATATGGTTTAGTAAAAAATTATAAGGAATTTTTTTCAAGTGTAAGGTCTAAATAAGATGACACTGTTATGATGCATTACATATCGAAGGAAATCAGATTGCTTGCATAGTTTTCAGAGTACAAAATAGGATCTTTGCCATGAGTATTAACTTTTGAAAATTGTGTTCAATATTAGTGTAATTACATAAGACAGGTTTTGCATAGGCAAGTTTTTCGTCTTATTATTATTATTATTATTATTATTATTATTATTGGACACACTTTGTTCTTCAAACATTCACTTATAAACCAGATCTTGTTTTTCATGGCTTTGGCTTTGTAAAGTTGTGTTTCATATCTTCTTGCATAATGAACAGCTTGAGTTCCAGCGACTTCATACAGTTGTTGAAATGTACTTCTGTTGTAATGTTGCTGTGGGTACATGATGAACCAAACAAAAACTTCTTTCAGTTTTCTTCTGACGATTGAAAAAGAAACCCACAAATTCAATTTGTAACTTGTTTACTTCTAAGTATTTACATTAAGTTTTACTCCACACTCGAGTACTTTCAGGCCCTTCTGTGGCCCATTCTCAAGAGATGTTTGGGATGTTAGCCTGGGTCAAGGCCCAGCAGTCTTCTGGAACTTCTTCTCGTTGTGCTGTCATTTATGCGATGGCTGTTCTGGTTTTCTTGAGAGTTGCCAATCCCCTCTTGTCGCTCTGATATCCTGAGCTGATGGTCAATGGGATTCACCCTTGTGGTAAGGGTGTGGTCACCGAAAGTCTGTTGGGCAGGAAACCTAATCTCCAGGTCAGCAGGGTCAATCTTAGCTTCTTTTAATATCAAAGCTCGGCTTATGGGATCTTCTGAGGTAAAACCTTTGTTTCCTTCAATTACTTTGATCTCTCTGATAAGCGCACCTTCTACTACCCTCCTGTGACTAATTTTGTTGCTTTTGTATATAAGCCTACTGTTTTTGAAATCCATCCTATGGTCATTTTCCCAACAATGTCTAGCTATAGCACTCCCCTGAGAGTTAAGCTGTACTGCCCTTCTATGTTCTTGGACTCTAGTCCTTATTCCCCTACCTGATTCCCCCACATATCTGTCTCCACAATTATTGCAATTGATTATGTATACCCCCGCTACATCATCTGTATTACTGTCTTCTCCTTCCAATTTATTTTTACATACTTTGTTTTTTAAAGTATTATCAAATGTATATACAAATTTATATTGACTTTCTTTCATTTTTGAAGTGATTTGTTTCATTTTAGGCATAAAAGGGAGGGCAACTATTTTCTTGTTTTCTTTATTCCATGTACTCTCTACATTCGCTCTGTAAAAATTTTTTTTTAGCTTTGTTGAGTGCCCTTTTTCTGAACCATTCCGGGTATGCTAATGCATCGAAGCTTTTATCGATGTAATTTATTTCTTGCTCTATCTTACAAGGGTCACACGTTCTCATTGCCCTAAGAAATAAACCTGTTAGAACCCCTATTTTTATATCATGACTATGAAAAGAGAAGAAATGAATATATGAGTTTGTATGTGTGGGCTTTCTATATGTGCTGAATTCATATCCTGTTTCTTTTCTTTCTATGAGTATGTCTAAAAAGGGCAGTTTATTATTGTTACTTTTCTCTAAAGTGAACTGGATATTGTTATCAAACTTATTGAGCTCATCTAGAAAATTTCTATTTTATTTCATCCCCTTGCAGAAATAGCAAAAATATCATCCACGTATCTCCACCATCCTTGCAGTTTTAACGTTTAGGGACATTTCACATTAGGAACTAGATTAGTTTCGAAATATTCCATATAGATGTTAGCGAGTATAGGTGATAATGAGGACCCCATAGCTACTCCATATTTTGTGAAACATGTCCCTCAAACGTGAAATAAGTATCACTGACACACAATTTGATCAACTCAAGGAAGACGCCTATTTCGATGTTTGGATTGAAAATACCCTCATTATGTTTAGTCTGTAGGAATTCTAATACTTTATCTAAGGGGACATTGGTGAATAATGCTACTACATCAAACTAACCATGTGTGTCCCTTTATATTCTTTTTCTTAACTTTGTCTATGAAATCTACTGAATGTTTAATATGGGATTCTGAAAATATACCTAAGTATATTCCTAGTTCTCCAGCTAACCACACAGCTAAGTTTTTGTTAGGAGATTTCCTACTAGAAACAATAGGGCGTAGTGGGCAGCCCTCCTTGTGTATTTTGGGGCTGCCCATATATATATTGAAGTTCAGGTAATTTACTTGAGAATAATTTAGTGCATAGCATGTCCTGAACTTGCATATATATATGGCAGCCCCAAAATACACAAGGAGGGCTGCCCACTACGCCCTATTGTTTCTAGTAGGAAATCTCCTAACAAAAACTTAGCTGTGTGGTTAGCTGGAGAACTAGGAATATACTTAGGTATATTTTCAGAATCCCATATTAAACATTCAGTAGATTTCATAGACAAAGTTAAGAAAAAGAATATAAAGGGACACATGGTTAGTTTTGATGTAGTAGCATTATTCACCAATGTCCCCTTAGATAAAGTATTAGAATTCCTACAGACTAAACATAATGAGGGTATTTTCAATCCAAACATCGAAATAGGCGTCTTCCTTGAGTTGATCAAATTGTGTGTCAGTGATACTTATTTCACGTTTGAGGGACATGTTTACAAACAAAAATATGGAGTAGCTATGGGGTCCTCATTATCACCTATACTCGCTAACATCTATATGGAATATTTCGAAACTAATCTAGTTCCTAATGTGAATGTCCCTAACTTAAAACTGCAAGGATGGTGGAGATACGTGGGATGATATTTTGCTATTCTGCAAGGGGATGGAAATAAAATAGAAACTTTTCTAGATGAGCTCAATAAGTTTGATAACAATATCCAGTTCACTTTAGAGAAAAGTAACAATAATAAACTGCCCTTTTAGACATACTCATAGAAAGAAAAGAAACAGGATATGAATTCAGCACATATAGAAAGCCCACACATACAAACTCATATTATTCATTTCTTCTCTTTTCATAGTCATGATATAAAAATAGGGGTTCTAACAGGTTTATTTCTTAGGGCAATGAGAACGTGTGACCCTTGTAAGATAGAGCAAGAAATAAATTACATCGATAAAAAGCTTCGATGCATTAGCATACCCGGAATGGTTCAGAAAAGGGCACTCAACAAAGCTAGAAAAATATTTTACAGAGCGAATGTAGAGAGTACATGGAATAAAGAAAACAAGAAAATAGTTGCCCTCCCTTTTATGCCTAAAATGAAACAAATCACTTCAAAAATGAAAGAAAGTCAATATAAATTTGTATATACATTTGATAATACTTTAAAAAACAAAGTATGTAAAAATAAAATTGGAAGGAGAAGAACAGTAATACAGATGATGTAGCGGGGGTATACATAATCAATTGCAATAATTGTGGAGACAGATATGTGGGGGAATCAGGTAGGGGAATAAGGACTAGAGTCCAAGAACATAGAAGGGCAGTACAGCTTAACTCTCAGGGGGTGCTATAGCTAGACATTGTTGGGAAAATGACCATAGGATGGATTTCAAAAACAGTAGGCTTATATACAAAAGCAACAAAATTAGTCACAGGAGGGTAGTAGAAGGTGCGCTTATCAGAGAGATCAAAGTAATTGAAGGAAACAAAGGTTTTACCTCAGAAGATCCCATAAGCCGAGCTTTGATATTAAAAGAAGCTAAGATTGACCCTGCTGACCTGGAGATTAGGTTTCCTGCCCAACAGACTTTCGGTGACCACACCCTTACCACAAGGGTGAATCCCATTGACCATCAGCTCAGGATATCAGAGCGACAAGAGGGGATTGGCAACTCTCAAGAAAACCAGAACAGCCATCGCATAAATGACAGCACAACGAGAAGAAGTTCCAGAAGACTGCTGGGCCTTGACCCAGGCTAACATCCCAAACATCTCTTGAGAATGGGCCACAGAAGGGCCTGAAAGTACTCGAGTGTGGAGTAAAACTTAATGTAAATACTTAGAAGTAAACAAGTTACAAATTGAATTTGTGGGTTTCTTTTTCAATCGTCAGAAGAAAACTGAAAGAAGTTTTTGTTTGGTTCATCATGTACCCACAGCAACATTACAACAGAAGTACATTTCAACAACTGTATGAAGTCGCTGGAACTCAAGCTGTTCATTATGCAAGAAGAGATATGAAACACAACTTTACAAAGCCAAAGCCATGAAAAAACAAGATCTGGATTAGTATTATTATTATATTATTATATTATCTTATTATTATTATTATTATTATTATTATTATTATTATTATTTTTATTATTATTATTATTATTTACCAGTTTTATGTAGACACCTATGTAATTGTTTTTCTAGTGAGTGAGGTCATTGGAGATTCATAGGGAGGTCAAGTGGGTTATGATTTTACTTTATAAGTTATTAATTTTCCCTTTCATTTTTTTTCTTTTTCTTCCTTTTCCCAAACATCCTTTCCTTTCTAATCCCATTAAATCATTTACATCCTGACTAATTATGATATTCCTGCTTATTTTGCTGTATTTCTTAATGTATTGAAAATGGTCTTTTATCTTTTGCTTGGGTTATTGGTGATGGATGACAATGTGTGTATTTATACGTAAATATAAAATTTTATCAAAATATATTGGTGATTACTGATCATAATTTGCTTTGGCAATTGAAATTTTATTTATACTAATGGTGTGGTATTTTCTTGTGCTTCATGGTTTGTAATGCACTACTAACTACTGTCTTTCCTATCTTGTAACATGACTGTTCCTTCCTCACAATACTGTAACATACTCTTTCTTGATTTATCATCATGCTATACATTACCTTAAAACATCTTTTGAAATTCATTTCCCCAATATGCCTGAGATCATCTTATTTCTCCTGACTAACAATTGAAATTATGTATTTTGTATGAATATTTTTTGTGCGCATGATGTTCCAATAATACTTTTGACATTAACAATGACAACATGTATTCCATAATCATTCTTGGGATGATGTCAATTTCCATTTCCTGTCTTTTACAATACCTTCATCATTACAATACCTTCATCATTACCTCTTTATCATATATTGCTTGCATCCCTGTATGGTCCTTCATTTTAATTCGTTGAACACATTTCACATCCTTCCTTGAACATTATCCTTGATTCATTCATAACCCTACCAAACCTTAGTAAAGTGAATATCAAGAGTGCTGTGTCAGCCCTCAACTCGACTAGTGTTTCCTTTGGTACTGCGAGCAGCAATGGACGGATGGGGGATACGATAGCTACCGGGGAGGAGTCATCATTGGATGAGAACATCAAGAGAGCTGTACTGGCAGAGGAGGAAGCAATGTACGAGAAGTTAAAGGTAGGATGTAGATATTATTATATTGGTAAATGGTAAATGAAAGTCAGTCTTTTTTTCAAATATTCAGGGTTACTCTTTTCATTATTAGTTATTAAAGTAATTTCAGAAATGTTTGCTTTATTAATTCACTTATGGAAACTGAGATCTTTTTTCAAAGACTTTCAGTTGATCATGATTACCAATATATAGGTGAAAAAGCTGTAGCGCTTTGCCAATAAGCTAACCTATATCAATGAACATTTTCATGGGTGTTACTGAAAGTTGGCATACTGATAGTTTGCTCTATCACACAAGAATTTAAAAGATTATGATTACATTGATAACACTTGAAGGTTGGGCATTAGCATTGGCATTGGGAAAGAGTTTCACGATTTTGAGCTGAAATTTTATCATTATGTATTGGTGCATTTAATGAGAAATATGTTCTTATCAGTAAATAATTTTTGTTATAGATCTCATACAATAAAGTTACTTTCCTGATTAGAATTACTAAAGCAGATTGTTCAGCAGTAAAATTCTTGGGTTAATACATTTAAGACATTGAATTGCTAAATAGTATAAGCACCAGTACAGCTAAAATTTTGCTCTTCCTACTTTTTCTATGGTGAAATTTGAGTTTTTTGCAACAAAGCCATCTTTTACATTTGCCCACATCCTTGGTCTATTTTAATCCTAAACACTTTATTCCTGGCTCAAAAGGTAGTGATGATCCCAAGCTCCTCCATGGATTATGGCTTCCAAGTAGGTAAAAACTTCTCTTTAAGTATGTGTAGTTGTCAGCAATAAGCTGTGTATTCCTAGATGTGCTAATTTTGTTATTTAAACTTTTTTTTTTCTTCAACTCAGTTATTGTTTTATCTTTTTCTATTTCTGGTTGTGTTTAGCAGATTGTTAAATCTTATAAAATTATAAAATCAATGCCTTTTCCTTGTATGTATAGACCTGGTTTCCTATGGGTGAAGTTTTTGTTTCCTTACTACTCATGAAGATGATTTTGTAGGAAAGCAAAGTTGCTTTCTGGCAAGTGTAATGTTTTTCACTTCTTTCTCTTTTAACATTTAACTCTCATACTTATGAGCCCACACTTGTGGCTTTGTTCAAAATTGACATCCTGACATTTATGTAAGATGCTTAGCTGGCTTGCATAAACCACTAGAAAGTTTTCCTACTGGTTGTTGACTGATTCCACTTTGCAAAATAGCAATCAGTGATAGCATTAAATTCTTTTGAAAGACATGGTAATGTCCATCCTTTTATGTTGACCTTGTCAGGTCAACAACACTGTGGACATGTTTTATGATAGGCAATGGGATAACAGAGGATTTCATCAGAAACTGCTGGACTCAGGAGTGGGAAAAGTAAAAATAGCTTCAGGATGCCTTATGAATATTATGTTCTCCCTAGTCTCTGATCACATGAGTCATTTACCCCAATGCTCACATGAGTCATATACCCCAATGCTTTCCTAATGAAATTATTGAGCTTTCCATTGGTGGAAACAAGTCTCAGTTGTAATTACCACTATTCTGGTGAATGAAATGAGATGTTATATCCTCCCTCCCATAACCAGGTGAGTTACGGGTTCCATGTTGTGCGCCATGGTCCTTCTCATTACAGATATTTTTTTGAATTCTGGTGGATTAGTCAGGTCTCTGTGCTGTTTATGCTTGCAAGTATTACTAGAAAGTCGGAAATTTGAGATTTGACAATGACCCACAATTTGCAGGGCTATAACAGGACTGGTTGGGTAAGAAGCCGTTAATAGGTAAATTCTATTCCTCTCTCCCAGGAGCAGGCAGTGTTAAGAAACTTTAACTCCCTACTAATAAGGATTTTTTCATCTTTACACCTTTTGCTGGAAAGGACAGCATTGCTTCCCCAAACAGGAAGTTCCCATGAAGATGAATGTGTTCATGGCCAGCCCCAGGAGAGATTATACAGTTGAACCTCTTAAAATCGGCATTCTATGATCCAGAAACTTCCATGGTTTGGCTTGATTTTAAATCAGCCACCAATAGTTCATTGCACCACCACCCTGAGCTTCATATTGTTTCAAACTTCAAGGCAGCGAAAATTATGCCATATCTCCTTTGTTTTTATGTAGGCAACTTACCAAGTATAGTTACATAGCTATAGTCTCTAAAACAGTCAGCAGCTAGAATTTTTTGGAAATTCGCGGTAGCGCTAGTTTCTTTGGGTAAGGTCGTCGTCTCCCCCCCCCCCCCCTCCGCCCCCCCCCCCCCCCCCCCCCCCCCCCGCCCCCCCCCCCGCCAGCTTGCCCACTATCGGGGAGTGAGGAACCAACATCCGCTGACTGGTACTGTTAACACAGTTCAGTAGTCAGCAGAATTTTTGGAATTCTTTACTGTCGCTCATTGTTGGAGTTAGTATTTGGTGAAGTACTCATAAATATTGGTAGCGTTTTTTTCAGTGATATTAGCTATGTATTTAGGAAATCAGATAAATAGTTAAAATTTGCACGGAATTAGTATAGTTTTGGGTTAGTCTACAAATATGTCAGACACTAGCTCATCTGGTATTAGGTATTGAAGTAAAGGCTGCAATACTAGGATTGCTAAAACTTGCAATGATCCATATTCAATTTGCACAGCTTGCAGGGGGCAGACTTGTATGCCAGAATGAACATGTGGAGAATGTATCAATTGGGACAAGAGAACTTGGGAAAGCTTGACTAGCTACACGAACAAGTTAGATAGAGATAAAAAGAGGAAAGCGGCTTCTAGAGCTAAAGCTAAATGCTTAGTTAGTCAGGAATTGTCTAATGATATCTTGTCTCTTTCTGAACCTTCCCCATAACCTGTCAATCCTAGTCCTAATCTTGGCTCTCTCACACCCGTACCCGATGCTGTGGCCAATTTAGAGGCAAATGTAGATAAAAAAATTTTCAATCTTCAAGCAATGGATAAATTAGGAGCGTCCGTTAAAACCCTAACGGCCCAGGTAAGTGGTGAAGTGAGTGCCAGTGCGAGTGTTGTGTAGGAGGTAGCTGTTCGGCAAGGTGACCAGGTTTCTGATACAAAATCCAGGGACATTTTCATCTCAGAGGCATAAAAACCTCCAAAACATGATGCCACTAAGTGGTATCTCAATATTTACTGTTATTTATGCTTATTCAGGGCCCTACAAACCTTGAGTTTCTTTTATTGAAATTAAATCAAGGTAGGCTAAAATTTAATGACTACTTACCAATGATTGAACAGTTTATTAAAATTATCCAAGGGCAAAAGTGGTGGTGGCTGGGTAGCTGCTGGCGGGGAGAGGGCAAGAGCATCGTTGCCAATTCAGTGGAGCTTGACACTACGCTGATGCCTTTACAAACTGTTTCCATCAACTCTAGCTGCCATAGTAATGCAATGATGATAAAATTACTCTATGTATATATGTTACAAATAGGTACACTAAATTCACTTATTTCCACGATTATGTGTAAGTCTTATCCCCAGTTTGGAGGGTAAAGTCATACCAATTGGCAACAGGGAGGCAAGAAGGGAGTTGGTCAGGTACATGCATGACTATACTGGCAAAGGTTTGGCAGGAAATTTGGTTATGTTCTTGGAAGGTAATCTCGCAAATTATGCCGTGCAAAGCTGTTTATCATTTCCTTAGTTAATATACACTGTACAGTGCAAGCAGTACAGTGTGCAACTATGTATAGTTTGGTCAAAAAATTATTTTTCTGTATTCCAGTGTTGGATCTTTCAGTCACAGTGAAATCCAGGGACATTTCCGTGGACATTTCATTGAAAAAGGGGACTGTCCCTGAAAACCGGGGACGTCTGGCCCTACTGTTCGACCCACTGATTCTCCTAGGCAAAGTTCCCTGTCTAACTCCCCAGAACTTGGGAGGAGGCATACTGTTAGCCCAAGGGAGGTCAGTGTGGTCTGCCCACGAGCAGTCACCCCCCCTCAGGCGATTGTGTCGATTAACCATCTTACGCCGATTGGACGTATTAAACGTCGAGTCAAAATGTCTCCCATATGCCGATTGGATGTATTATACGTCGACTCAAAAAAGTTTTTTTAAAAATTCGCGGAAAAATACTTATAGGCCTACCAGCTGAAAACTTTTGAATCACGCTCCTTGGGGGATGCTGGGAGTTCACGGATCAAGGCATTGTTTTGTTTACAATCGTTACGCAGGCGCGCATTTCTTTCTTATTGCACCAGAAAGTATCAGTGACACATCTCAAAAATTATTTCGTCACTTTGACATAATTTTTGCACCGTTTTAAATTATGCGTTACATGGAGTATTATATATGAGAATGTGCGCAATTTCATGTAGAATACATCAATAAAATACTCATGATTGTAGCTTTTATCAGTTTTGAAATATTTTTATATAAATAACGATAAGTGCCAAAATTTCAACTTTCGGTCAACTTTGACTCTACCGAAATGGTCGAAAAACGCAATTGTAAGCTAAAAATCTTATATTCTAGTAATATTCAATCATTTGCTTTCATTTTGCAACAAATTGGACGTCTTTAGCACAATATTTCTATTTATGGTGAATTTATGAAAAAACCTTTTCCTTACGTTTGCGCGGTAACTCTTCCGATAAATTTTTTCGTGCGATTGTCCTAATGTTTGCACCATTTTATATTAGCCGTTACATAAAGTTTTATATATGGAAATGTGGGCAATTTCATGCACAATACAACTAAAAACAATCCATGGTTGTAGCTTTTATCAGTTTTGAAATATTTTCATATAAATAACGATAAGTGCAAAAATTTCAATCTTCGGTCAACTTTGACTACCGAAATGGTCGAAAAACGCAATTGTAAGCTGAAACTCTTATATTCTAGTAATATTCAATCATTTACCTTCATTTTGCAACAAATTGGAAGTCTCTAGCACAATATTTCGATTTATGGTGAATTTATGAAAAAATAAAAAACATTTTCCTTACGTCCGCGCGATAACTCTTCCGAAAAAAATCAGAAATTTTTTCGTGCGATTGTCGAAATGTTTGCACGATTTAAAATTAGCTGTTACATAAAGTTTTTTATATGAAAATGTGTGCAATTTCATGTAGAATACAACGAAAAATGATTGAAGGTTGTAGCTTTTCTCTTTTTCTAAATATTTGCATATAAATCACGATAAATAGAAAAAAACCACGTTGGGTCAACTTTGACTCACCAAAATAGTTGAAAAATGCAATTGTAAGCTAAAACTCTTACAATCTAGTAATATACAGTAATTTATCTTCATTTTGAAACAAATTTGAAGTGTCTAGCACAATATTTAGATTTATGGTGAATTTAAAAAAAAAACTTTCCCTCCTCGCTCCGATTCGCGGCCGCAAATCTCCGAAATGCGTACGTCGCATTCTCCTAATATTTGCTCCTTTTTATATTAGGCGTTTTATAGAGTGTCATATATGAAAATGTGCGCAAATTCATGAAGAATTCAAACAAAAATATTTGAAGGTTGTAGCTTTTCTCATTTTTGCAATATTTGCATATAAAATAATATATAAAAATTTCGACATTCGGTCAACTTTAACTCATCCGAAATGGTCGAAAACTGCAATTCTAAGTATCGTAATATTCAATCATTTGTCTTCATTTTGAAACAAATTGGAAGTCTCTAGAACAATATTTAGATTTATGGTGAATTTTTGAAAAAAACATTTTTTTACGTCCGTGCGTTACGAATTCATGCATCATTTTGTGATAATATTTTTTCTGTGTTGCTTTGATCGTTTTACAATGTGTTATATATCAAAATGATCACAATTTAGTGTAAAATACAAAAAAAAAGTAACTCATTAGCTTTAACCGTTTTTTGCACTGCTAGATTTGAATACAATTATGTATGAATTCTTTTTTTGTCGCTACCATATATCGCATTATTTATATATGATAATGATATTTTTTTCATTTCTGATGGTAGCATACTAAACTTCAGGCAATGACAAAAAAAAAAATGAGCCAAAAATGAACTCTTAATCTTGAAAACTAAGCGCGCTGTGATTTTTTGAAAAAAATTATTTTTTCCGCTTCCGCGCTCACTCTAAACCCTCCTCGGCATATGGGAGACATTTTGGTTTTTAGGGCTTAGGCGTAAGAGGGTTAATCCCAGATTGCAACAGGGTGCCATTGGAAAGGCGTCTCTAAAGGAGTGCTGCTTTCGTTGAATGCTTCCAGCTCCAGGGAGTCCTCTCCCAGGTGCCAGTGGCGTTCCTATGACTAGTCCTGTCCATTGAAAAGGAGGGCTCGTAAAGTGTCTCCCTCCCTCTCTAGTCCCCTGTAAAAAGGCTAGCCTTTCGAAAAAGAACAGGCTTTTGTGTAGTTTTTGGGACTCTCCAGAGAGATTCTCTCAGGATCCAGCAGGAGAGGGACATCGTAGCTTGAGGATTTCATATCCTCTAAGTCTGGGTTGTCGTCTAAAAATTCTCCCTCTGGCAGACTTTTGGAGGTAAAGAGTATGGGGAAGAGTAAGCTTCCAGAGAATTCATCGGCACCTGTTCGTACTTCTAATGCTAAAGAACAGGTAATGCTCCCACCAGTCTCACCTGTAATCCTTAAGATTCCTGGGATACAGAATCCTCGTCTGGAGTATGAGTGCCCATCCGCACAGCAATGGAACCAACAGTAATTCGAGACGTTGGGGGCAGGGAAGAGCCCACTGACTCCCAAGCGCCCATTGGCACCACAGTTTGCCCGCACGCTAGAGCGGCCATTGGCACCTGAGAGTTCCTTGGCTCCTGGTCGACCATCAGCGCCCAATCTCTCATCTGCGCCCAAGCATCCACAGGTGTCCATGCAACCAGGCACACAGCTGGACCAGTATGAAGCTCTTAGGCAATCTTTGTCATCAGTTTCAGCTTTGGTCTTACCGACAGGATCTCATGCGATGGCTGCCCCCAATCCCTCCTTTTCAACCATCCAGAACAAGTTGGGCAGCATTTTGGGCCTTATTCAGTCTGCGGTGCCCCTGGTTCAATCTCTAGAGAACTTATCACCCATTTCTTCAGCCGGAGAAGAGGAAGGAGGAGAAGAAGAGGATAAAGAGTTGTCTCTCACTGCATACAAAGCCTTACTGTTTTACTTTGTTGCAAATTTTTCTGACTCGTTCTTGTCAGTGATTCCCACGTCGCCAGTGTCTTCCTACATGAGAGACAAACAGGAATAGAAACAGGAAGACTCAACAGCACTAAACTAGTGCTGTCCTTTTCACCTCGAAAGGCATTAAAGGAGATTAACCTTTGGCTTGAGGATGAGAGGGATCAAGGCAAAGTGAACTTCAGTTTCCCTCATCGTCTTAAAACGAGAGAAGACATCTATATTACGAAACTAGAGAAACTCTCTCTTTGGGTGTTTTTGCCTCCGCCCAGGGAGACTTCTCTGGTATTATTGACTCGGCAAGAACATCAGCTTTCAATTCAGCGAATATCATTTTCATACAATCAACTTACCTGTCAGATATATACATAGCTAAGACTCCGTCGTCCCCGACAGAAATTCAGATTTCGTGCCACTCGCTACAGGTAGGTCAGGTGATCTACCGGCCTGCCCTGGGCGGCAGGACTAGGAACCATTCCCGTTTTCTATCATATTTTCTCTGTCGCCGGTGGTATCAACATTGTTGTTATTACCTCCTGACTTAGATTCTTATTTCATCCTTTGATCATCGTTTCTCGGCTTTTTGGTGACGTATCTGGATCGTGTTTTTGGCATTCGCTACTGTGGACTGATTTTGGACTTGCTTTTTGGAATTTTCTCAGTATGTCTGATTCAAATGTGAGTGTGAGAATGTGTGTGAATGTAGGCTGCAGGGTGAGGATACCGAAGGCTTCGGTTGATCCTCACACTGTATGTCGTAAATGTAGGGGGTTTCAGTGTTCTTCTACTAATACCTGTCATGAATGTGAGGGATTAAATGCAGAAGAATGGAAGACTTTAACTTCTTATTTGAAGAAGTTAGAGAGGGATAGGGTTAGACGTTTGAAAGGTGTGAGTACAAGGCCTATTGAGCCTTTTATTGATCCTATTTCTAATCCTGATGAGTTGGATTCTCCTTATATGTCAAATTCACAAGCTTTACTTTCTGAATCGGCCTCGGAAATCGCAGATCTGAAGGCTACGATTCATCAGATGAAGTCCAAAATGGCGGACTTACAAGGTAAGGCTAGTGAAAGTCAACTGTACAGTGAAGTGAGTTCTCCCAGTGTTGTGGAGGGGGCGTTTGATCGTCCCTGCGATGCTCCCAGGCCTAGACCTCTTCCAAGCTCCCATGCCCAGAGGAGAAGGAAAGTCGAAAGCCTTAAGGAGGTCGTGGGGAATCCCCAACGGTCAGGCGTCCCTTCAGCAGGCTCTGTTTGATGCAGGCTGCTCAGGGACGCTTTAGAAAAAGCGTCCTGCGTGAGTGTTTCTCATCCTCTCCCTCTCCCTCACCTAAACGAGGGTGGAAGGATTCGGATCTCTCTAGGCCTCTGAAACGGCATTTGAGAGAACCTGAATTGGATTCGAGCCCGGAGCGCTTCTCAGATGAAGCTCCCTCGTCTATTAAAAAGGCGAAGGTGGCGTCAGTGTCACCCTACGTGGACGTAGCAGAACGCTTTCCTGCTACTTCTCCCCTGATTGAAGATGACGTGGGAGAAACTTCCAGAAAGATTCTCATGGCGGTGCAGGAACAGCTAGCCTCTTTGGTGGGAGTTTTAGCGAGGGATCCTCCTCGTAACAAGGACGTTTCGCTTCCAATCAAGAAGACTCGTCCTCTCTCCCCTGCAAATCGAGAGGCGTCATGCAGACGTGAAGCTTCCAAACATACCGCAGAGGCTTTGGTTTCGAGATCGAGATCGAGGGAACCTTACGGCAGAAACGTAACGCCAGATAGACGTGAGGCGTCTTATAGGCGTGAAGCGTCATTCAAAGCGTCCTATAAGCGCGAGGCTCCAACCAAGGTATTGGCGCCAGTTAGGACGCCAGTTGAGAGCGAAGCGTCTTCTAGGCGCGAGGCGTCATCCAGACATCAACAGCCAGACAAGCGGGAGGCGTCAGCCAGGACGCTTGGCGGACGAGAAGCGTCATCCAAGCGGGAGGCGTCATCCTTTTATGGAGAGAAGCCTAGGCTGTTGGCGCCTTCCAAGAAGGAAGCTTCTATTAAAGCTTTGAAGAGGAAGGAATATCATTCCCTTAGTCCCTCTCCTATCAGGAGTTTGTCTCCCCCAGAGGAAAGACGTCCTGATTTGTTAGCGGAGACTCATCTAGACCCCGAGTTAGAAGTAAACTCGGAAGACGAGTATCAGGGAAGAGAAGGACTATCGAACTATAAAGTTTTGACAGCCTTGCTTCTAGAAGAGTATGGAGACGACTTGACCCCTGCCGTTCCTCCTTCTCCGCGCGCTCTTTTTCTCGAGCGCAAAGACGAAGAAGTCTTCGTCTTTTCTTAGAATGAAGCCCGCCATTTCGATGAAGAGGGCTCTTCAGTCCTTAAACTCATGGATGAAGTCGAAGAAGGAGTTGGTCAGAACGGTCTTCTGCATGCCCCCAGTGAGACTAGCTGGTAAACGAGGCATTTGGTATCAGACGGGAGAGAATATGGGCATTTCTCTTCCGTCTTCGACAGAAGCGGACTTTTCGACCTTAGTCGACGCTTCACGAAGACAAAGTTTGAACTCTGCCCGTATAACTTGGGGCATTTCAGAACTGGATCATCTCCTCAAGGGACTCTTCCATGTATTAGAAGTTTTCAACTTCTTAGATTGGTCCCTTGGGGTGATGTCCAAGAAAGCCCATGATTCTGAAGGACTCGAACCAGAAGTCCTTCTGTGTATTTTGTCTTGTATAGACAAAGCGGTACAGGATGGCTCGATTGAGATCTCCTCTTTATTTGGAGCAGGTCTTCTTAAGAAGAGGACAGTCTATAGTGCCTTTTTGACGAAAGCGGTCTCCCACTCTCAAAGGGCAGCGCTACTGTACTCTCCATTGTCAGACTTTTGTTCCCTTCTCAGTTAGTGAAGGACATTTCTCGTTCATTAACTGAGAAGGCGACTCAAGACCTTCTTACTCAGTCAGCAAGGAAAAAGAAACCTGCTACTGCGACGGAAAAGAAAGGACCGAGTACATCAGTTCAGCCCTTTCGAGGTGGCCCGACCTCCAGAGCTCCCGCAAGAAGGAAGGCTCCTGAGAAGAGAGGTAGGTCTGCCTTTCGTCCCTTTAAAAAGGGAAAGTGATGCTTCTCTCCTCCAAGCACCAGTAGGTGCCAGGCTCCTGGGATTTGTGGAGGCCTGGGCACGTATAAACACAGACGCTTCATCAATGTCTGTAATAAGGAAGGGATATCGTATCCCTTTCCTGGACACTCCTCCCCTAACGTCAACACCGCGGGAACTAACAGCCAAGTACAAGGATCCTGTGCTGAGAGATACTCTTCGATCGATGGTGGATCAGATGTGGGACAAGAGAGCGATAGAACTAGTACTGGATCAAAACTCCCTGGGGATTTTACAATCGCCTTTTTTCTGGTTGCGAAAGCCTCGGGAGCTGGAGACCAGTACTAGACATCAGCTCTCTGAACAAATTTGTTCAGAAGGAGGAAGTTCTCGATGGAGACTTCTGCCTCAGTTCTTGCGTCAATGCGACAAGGAGATTGGATGGTGTCTCTGGATCTCCAGGACGCCTATTTTCACGTCCCGATCCACCCTTCGTCGAAGAAGTACCTCCGTTTCATGACGGGGGGAAGGATCTTTCAGTTCAGAGCCTTGTGTTTTGGCCTTTCCACAGCTCCTCAGGTCTTCACAAGCTTGATGAAGAATGTGGCGAGGTTTCTTCACCTCAAAGGTGTAAATATCTCTCTGTATCTGGACGACTGGCTCATCAGGGCCAGATCAGAGAGACAGTGCTTGGAGGACCTTACATTGACATTAAACCTGATCAGATCGTTGGGATTACTCGTAAACCTCGAGAAGTCACAGCTGACCCCCAGACAGAACTTAGTCTATCTGGGGATTCAGATGGATTCTCGGGGTTTTCGAGTATTTCCTTCGCAAGAGAGAATCGCAAAAGGTTTGCAGAAAGTCTCTCTCTTCTTAGGGAAGGAACAGACGTCGGCGAGGGAATGGCTGAGCCTTCTAGGGACCCTTTCCTCGCTCGAACAGTTCTTCCCACTAGGAAGACTTCATTTACGTCCGCTTCAATTCTTCCTCAAGAGGTCTTGGAGTTGGAAGACCGGACATCTTTCAGACGCCTTTCCCATTCCAGTGGAGATGAGACCGCACTTGGAATGGTGGTTGCCCCCTCTGAAGGAGAACAAAGGAATCTCTCTAAAATTCCAGAACCCAGACCTAGTGTTGTACTCCGACGCGTCGGATAAAGGTTGGGGAGCAACATTAGGCTCGAAGGAAGTGTCAGGCACCTGGGAAGCAGCACAGGTGTCTTGGCACATAAACTGCAAAGAGCTCTTTGCCGTACACCTGGCTCTGAAGAGTCTAGAACCTCTTGTTTCGAACAAAATAGTTCAAGTAAATGTGGACAACACCACAGCACTTGCCTACATTCGGAAACAAGGAGGGACTCACTCCTTGTTCCTTTACGAACTTACAAAAGATCTTTTACTTTGGACGTCTCAGAGGAATATCTCCCTACTTACAAGGTTCGTTCAGGGAGAAAGGAATGTGAGGGCGGACAGGCTCAGCAGGAGGAACCAGGTCCTTCACACAGAGTGGACCCTACACGAAGATGTGTGTCAAGATCTCTGGTCTCTGTGGGGGACTCCTCATGTGGATCTCTTCGCCACGTTCATCTCCAAAAGGCTGGCAGTCTTTTGCTCGGTCGTGGAAGACCCCAGAGCTCTGATGGTAGACGCCTTCCTGCTAGACTGGTCTCACGTAGACGTCTACGCTTTTCCTCCGTTCAAAATCCTGGGACTAATGCTGAAAAAGTTTGTGGCTTTCAAAGGGGACGGAGGAGGACATTGATAGCCCCTTTTGGCCGGCTCAAGACTGGTTCACGGAGGTGGTGGAGTGGATCGTAGATTTTCCCAGATCCCTCCCAAGAAGGATGGATCTTCTCAAACAGCCACACTTCCAGAGGTATCATCAAAACCTCCCCGCTCTCGCTCTGACTGCCTTTCGACTATCGAAAGACTCGTCAGAGCGAGAGGGTTTTCTTGTAAAGCTGCAAGCGCGATCGCGAGAGCCCGCAGAACCTCCACTAGACAAGTATATCAGTCCAAGTGGGAGGTTTTTAGAAGGTGGTGCAGAACTAAGAAGTTGTCCTCCTCCACTACCTCTGTAGCGGAAATTGCGGATTCCTTCTATTCCTGAGAGAAGAATCTCATCTAGCTGTATCCACAATAAAGGGATACAGAAGTATGCTTCGGCAGTCTTAGGAATAGAGGATTAGATCTGGCAGATAACAAGGATCTCCACGATCTCATAAGGTCCTTTGGGACTTCAAAGTCTAAGGAACCGGTCCCTCCTAACTGGAACCTAGACGTGGTACTCAAGTTCCTGTCATCCGAAAGGTTCGAACCTCCTCATCTGGCGTCGTTTCGAGACATCACCAGGAAATGCCTATTCCTATTATCTTTAGCTACGGCAAAGAGAATTAGTGAATTACATGCTCTGCAGGATAAAGTAGGATTCAAGGGAGACTCAGCTATTTGCTCGTTTAAAACCCTGTTTTTAGCTAAAAACGAGAATCCCATGAATCCCTGGCCTAAGTCATTCGAAGTTAAAGGCTTATCGAGTCTCGTAGGCAGAGAAGCAGAGAGGTCTCTATGTCCTGTAAGAGCTCTGAAATTCTACCTTCAGAGAAAGCACCAGATGGGAGGCTCTAGCAAGGTCTTTGGTGCGCGGTAAAAGACCCCACAAGACTGATGTCAAGAATGCTCTTGCATTCTTTGTGAGAAACGTCATTACAGACCGCGGCATAAGATCTGTCCTGACGAAGAGTTCCGACTGTTAAGAGTGAAAGCTCATGAAGTGAGAGCAGTAGCGACGTCTCTCTCGTTTCAAAAGAATATGGTCACTTTTAAAAACATCATAGATACGGACCATTTTGGTGGGAGATTGCAAACTTTCAGGTAATTTGCATCTCATTACTTGAAAGACGTTCGTGTGACCTATGAGAAATGTTTTTCTCTGGGTCCTTTCGTATCGGCGGATACGATCCTGGGTATGGAGCCAACACCAATCCTTAAGTATATACTTACCTTCTTTTAGATATGTTCTAGTCTCTTCTAACAAAAAGGACTTGGTGCTGCACGGCGGCCGTCTCTGTTGTTCAGTAAGAAACTCTTGTGATATCTAATTAGATGAGTATAAAATTTTTTTTTTTTGGAAAATTATGTGTGTGTGCGTATTGTGCTTTTTGAGTTATGGTTGTTGTGAAGAGTTCGGGGGATAACTCGGAACAATCTTTATTTCTAACGTGGTTAGGATCAGGTGGTCGGGATTGGTTGTATGCTCCTTCATAAGGTGTATTGTCATATAAGTGGATCAGCACCATTGACAAAGTCCTTTCAGGCTCTGCCGAGTAAGCGGATAAGACCCCATTGGCAGACCCACTAGAACTCTTGGCCATAGATCATATATCTCGCTAAAGTTTCTTGAGGTGATGCAGACTACTGGGCAAACACCCACGAAGTCTACCACCTATCAGGTAGGAACCAAGGTTTTATTTATACCTACAACATATGTTGTTTACCTGTCTATTCCATAAGTAGCTGTCTCTTACCCTCCACCAAAGGGTGCCAATCAGCTATGTATAGATCGACAGGTAAGTTTGATTGTATGAAAATTTGATATTATGTTACAATAAAGTTTCATACATACTTACCTGGCAGATATATACGATTAATGGCCCACCCAGCCTCCCCGCAGGAGACAGGTGGAAGAGAGAAAATATGATAGAAAACGGGAATGGTTCCTAGTCCTGCCGCCCAGGGCAGGCCGGTAGATCACCTGACCTACCTGTAGCGAGTGGCGCGAAATTTGAATTTCTGTCGGGGACGACGGAGTCTTAGCTATGTATATATCTGCCAGGTAAGTATGTATGAAACTTTATTGTAACATAACAATATCATGTTTACAGCGTCAAAATTGGATCACCTAATTCAAAATATCTTTAGGGTATTTAAAGTGATAAGTTTCCTGGACTGAACAGTGGGAGCCTTGGGACATACACTCAAGAATTGTTCCATGTTGGACGAGGATGCCTTTGCAAACGTTTTGGGAGTTATCTCCTGTTTAGATAAGGGTATTAGAGATGGAGCCTCTCATTAGGCATCCTGAAGAAGAGAGAACTTTGCTGTTCATTTACATTTGAAGGAATTTCTCATACTCAAAAGTCTGCCTTACTGTATTTGGCTTTGGATAAGAAGCACCTGCTTCCAGAGGAGACAGTAGTGATAGTTGCCTCAGAATTGCAAAAGAAGGCAACACAGGATCTTCACATGGATATAGAGGACACCTACTTTCGCATTCCAATACACCAAAACTTATAGAAGTTTCTGCAATTTGTCTTTAAGAACAAAATATACCGGTTCAGAGTGCTGTGTTTCGGGCTGCCAACCGCCCCACAAGTGTTCACTCGAGTACTAGCTCCCATTGCGAAATGGAAAGGCGTCTCTAGTCAGAATAAGGATGTCCCTTTATTTGGACGATTGGCTTCTCTGGCCACAAACAAAGGAGAGGTGCACAGAGGACCTTCAGAAAACTCTGACTTTAACTCAGGAATTGGACTCTTATTTTAATAAACAGACAAAAGTTGGAGTTACTCCCCTGTCAGAAGCTAGTCTATTTAGGGATGAGGATAGATTCAGTGAGTTTTCGGGCTTTTCCATCCCCACAAAGAATGGAGTCGTGCCTACAGAAGATAGAGAAATTTCTAGTCCTTCAGGAAAGCTCTGCGAAGGAATGGGCGAGTCTTTTGGGCACGCTATCCTCAATAGAACAGTTTGTGACACTAGGGAGACTTCATGTGAGGAATCTACAGTTCTTCCTCAGGGCGAACTGGAACAGAAAGAAATTTCCGGACTCTTTTATGTTCCGAATCACACAAGAAATATAGGAGGACCTGCAATGGTGGAAGGGAGATCTCTCCTTCGGCTGAGCCCCAACCTAGTGCTTTTCAGACGCATCAGATCAAGGTTGGGGAGCGATTCTAGGGGAAAAGGAAGTACCAGGCATTTTGAAAGCACGACAAAAACAGCGGCATATAAATCGAAAGGAATTGACCGCCATCCATGGGAGGTTGTTAAAATTTGCGGACGAGGTCCGCAACAAAGTAATGTAGATACATTCAGGCAGTATGACAGAGCACTCGTACATAAGAAAACAAGGAAGGACCCACTCATTTTCCCATTGCGAGACGGCAAGAACCTTGCTGTTATGGGCGAATTAGAATCAGACCACATTGCTAACAAGATTCGTTCAGGGGAAACTCAATGTATTCGTGGACGAACTAAGCCACAGGAAGCAGGTCCTTCACACAGAATGGATAGGGGTATGCCTCAAATTGTGGATACTTGGGAAAACCTATGATAGATCTGTTTGCCACAGCAAGAAACCATTGTTTCCCCCTTTACTGTTCACCAGCCCCAGACCTGAAAGCATGGGCGACGGATGCAATGCTTATGGACTGGTCAAACAAGGACTTGTACACTTTTCCTCCATTCAAGAAGGTGAGAGAAGTCGTTACCAAATTCAGAACGCACCACAACGTTTCGATGGCTCGTTGCTCCATTCTTGCCAGCGCAGGAATGGATCCCAGATCTTTTAGACCTACTGGTGGATTGGCCAAGGTTACTTCCTCAGAAAACAGATATATACTCGGACAGCCCCACTTCAGAAGGTTTCATCAAGGATTGTCCACTCTGTTCCTAACTGCTTACAGACTGTCCAACAACTCATATGAGCGAAAGGGTTTTCAAAACGAGCGGCGAGAGCTATCGCTCAATGCAGAAGGGAATCTTCAAGTAATGTCTACAAGGCAAAGTGGACTGTGTTTAGAGCCTGGTGTAAAGAATATAACATTTCATCTTCTAAGACAACTACAGTGATACCTCGACATACGAAATTTAATCCGTTCCGAGGCGGCCTTCCTAACCTGAGCTTTTCGTATCTTGAACCGCATTTTACATGTAAATTGCCTAATTCATTCCAAGCCCTAAAAAACACCCCAGTAAATTATATTTCCAGTTTTCAACACATGTTCTAGGGTTATGACGCCGATCCAACGGAAGAAATATGACTCCAAAAAGGCAAAATACTGTACATACTTGAGTAATATTCAACTGCATGTAATGTTCAACCCCATTTTTACTGCATGTATTAGGACTTAAGCATATGTCCCTTAGCAATAAGCCTAGCCTATGTTAGCAGTTGCTACTGTAGCCTAGTCTATGATTCTGACATCTAAACTTAAGAAGCTAAAAGCTTAGAATATGCCAATAAAATGTATATAAATAATCAGTATGTACTTATTTCAAATAATTATTAATTAATCATTAACTATAATCATTAACTATAATATGTACACAAACAAACAAAATAAGCTCCCAACCTTTTGTTTACATTCAGCCCTACGAGTACCGAACGATCGCCAAGCAACCACTTTTACCTAGCACACAGTTTAGTAATCAATCATAAATTTTCATTATCTCTCTTCAACTACTGAAACTACCAAACGGTATAATAACCATTCATTTCTATTATTTATTCTATCTTTACCTAATGGAGATACCGAGTTACTGACTGCTATAATGAAACACATAATATTAAAACAGAAAAAGAATTGAAGAAAATATTTGTTGGCTTCAATGATAGCAGTCTGATTTATTTTATATTTTATGATATCTAATTCACAATTTTTTTGTTAAATGTATTGCATGTACTCATTTTAAATAATTATTAAGTAACCATTAAGTATATAAAAAAAAAAAGCTTCCAACCTTTTGTTTACGTTCACATTATATGAGTAGCGAACGATCGCCAAGCAACCACTTTTACCTAGCACACAGTACAGTATGTAATCATAAATTTTCATTATCTCTCTTCCACTACTGAAACTGCCAAACAGTATAATAACCATTAATTTCTATTCTTTATTCTATCTTTACCTAATGTTATTTATTAAATGTATTGCATGAATAAGTTTTTCAATTTACAGCATCCTTTTACCAATAGAATACATAGAGCACATGGGGTAGATGCTGACCAATAGGAGAGCAGGATCTTATGGCGGTGACTAGCATCAGGAACCAATGGGAGAGCGGGAGGATGGTGGCGAGTCTACTCAGTTGCGGCACGGGAGATTTGAAATTGTTCTCGGTGGTCCGGGCGAATCTCGGGACTTTACAGCAACAACTTTTCGTAACCTGAACTATTTTTGTATGTAGAGCCAAAAAAATCTTCGTATTTGCTTTCGTAACTTGGATTTTTCGTAAGGTGGGACTTTCATATGTCGAGGTACCACTGTATAACGGAAATAGCAGATTTCCTATTATATCTGAGGACAGAATGGAATCTGTCTACTGGGACTATCAAAGGTTATAAGGCAATGTTGGGATGAGTTTTCAAACACAGAGGATTGGAGGTATTGACGAATAAAGATCTTTCAGATCTCATTAAATTCTTTGATATAGAAAAGCCCAAAGGTTCGAATATATTATCTTGGTACCTAGATGTAGTACTTAAATGGCTGTCGGAAGCCCCATGTGCCATGCAAAGAGCATATTTGAGAGATTTGATGAGAAAGACCCTATTTCTAGTAGTCCTGTCTACAGCTAAAAGAGTGAGTGAGGTAAATGCCATAGACAATAGAATAAGATATGCACAGGGTAATGTGGTATTGCACATTAACCGTGGGGTTTTAAGTGAAAAATGAGACTGCGTCCAAACCATGGCCTCGTTCTTTCAGTATTTAAAACCTGACGAACTTAACCCTCTCACGCTGATTGGACGCATTAAACATCGACATAAATTGTTTGTTGGGTGCCGATTGGACGTATGGTACGACGATAAAAAAAGTTTTTTAAAATTCGCGGAAAAATACTTATAGGCCTACCAGGCAAAAACTTTTGAATCATGCGCCTTGGGGGATGCTGGGAGCTCACGGATCAAGGGGTTGTTTTGTTTACAATCGTTACGCAGGCGCGCAAGCGCTAATTTCTTTCTTATTGCACTAAAAAGTATCAGTGACATATCAGAAATTATTTCGTCACTTTGAAATAATTTTTGCACCATTTTAAATTAGCCGTTACATGGAGTATTATATATGAAAATGTGTGCAATTTCATGTAGAGTACAACAACAAAAAAATACTCATGATTGTAGCTCTTAGTAGTTTTGAAATATTTTCTTATAAATAACAATAAGTGCCAAAATTTCAACTTTCGTTCAACTTTGACTCTACCGAAATGGTCGAAAAACGCAATTGTAATATAAAACTCTTATATTCTAGTAATATTCAATCATTTACCTTCATTTTGCAACAAATTGGAAGTCTCTAGCACAATATTTCTATTTATGGTGAATTTATGTAAAAAACTTTTTCCTTACGTCCGCGCGGTAACTCTTCCGATAAATTTTTTCGTGCGATTGTTGTAATGTTTGTACCATTTTAAATTAGTCGATACATAAAATTTTATATATGGAAATGTGCGCAATTTCATGTAGAATACAACTAAAAACAACCCATGGTTGTAGCTTTCATCATTTTTGAAATATTTTTATATAAATAACGATAAGTGCCAAAATTTCAACCTTCGGTCAACTTTGACTCTACCGAAATGGTCGAAAAACGCAATTGTAAGCTAAAACTCTTATATTCTAGTAATATTCAATCATTTACCTTCATTTTGCAACAAATTGGAAGTCTCTAACACAATATTTGTATTTATAGTGAATTTATGAAAAAAAAAAAAAATTTTTTTTCCTTACATCCACGCGGTAACTCTTCCGAAAAAAATCAGAAATATTTTCGTCCGATTGTCGTAATGTTTGCACCATTTTAACCCTTTCATGTCCAACTGACAGCGGTACGTAAAATTTACCGAAATTTTTCGTGCGTGTGGTAGGGGCATTTTTTTTTTTTTTTTTTTCGGACAAGTAGCGATTTCCATAGGCTAGATCATACCTTGGACCGTGTATCTCTGGTATCAATACGCCAGCAAAGTAGTTTCTGTACTGCGCATGATCAAATCCCTGTACTGCGCTCTGTTTCTTACCCTCTTTTCTATCAATTTTTTCACCTGCTGGACTTATTCGTTTTGCATTGATTAAATGTCGATATTTAGAGAATTTTCTTGACTTTCTCATTAAAAATAATTCATTCCCCTGATTTTCATAGTTTTTGGGTTACGAACGAAAATCTAAAAAAAAGTAAAAAAATTTTTTTTTGTTAACAAATTTTTTTGTATTTAGAGAGCTGGGATTCATATTCTGACTATTCCACCATAAAATACTAACATTTAGAAAAAAAGGACAGAAAATGAACTTTGTTGGCCTAAGATTTATATTTTTGCTGAATTTTCGAAATAATTATTTTTTCGCCCTGTCGAGCGCTCCCAGATACCTCGGATATCTGGGGACAGAGTGCTCAAAACTAAGCGGATATGGAAGAGTTAAATTAGCTGTTACTTAAAGTTTTATATATGAAAATGTGCGCAATTTCATGTAGAATAGTACAACGAAAAATAATCGAAGGTTGTAGCTTTTCTCATTTTTGAAATATTTTCATATAAATCACGATAAATAGAAAAAAACCACATTTGGTCAACTTTAACTCTACTGAAATGGTCAAAAAACGCAATTGTAAGCTAAAACTCTTACAGTCTAGCAATATTCAGTCATTTATCTTCATTTTGAAACAAATTCGAAGTCTTGAGCACAATATTTAGATGTATGGTGAATTTTTAAAAACTTTCCTTCCTCTGCGCGCGGATTCTACGCCCCAAATCTCTGAAATGCGTACGTCGCATTCTCCTAATATTTGCTCCATTTCATATTAGGTGTTTCATAAAGTTTTATATATGAAAATGTGTGCAATTTTATATAGAATAAAACAAAAAATTATTGAAGGTTGTAGCTTTTCTCATTTTTGAAATATTTGCATATAAAAAAAAAATATATAAAAATTTTGACCTTCGGTCAAATTTAACTTGTCTGAAATGGTCGAAAACTGCAATTACAAGCTAAAACTCTTACAGTATAGTAATATTCAATCATTTGTCTTTATTTTGAAACAAATTGGAAGTCTAGAACAATATTTAGATTTATGGTGAATTTTTGAGAAAAAAATTTTTTTTACGTCTGCGTGTTACGAATTCATGCATAGTTTTATAATAATATTTTCTCTGTGTTGCTTTGATCGTTTTATAATGTGTTATATACCAAAATGATCACAATTTAGTTTACAATACAACGAAAAAAAATTAACTTGTTAGCTTTAACCGTTTTGCTCACAGCGCGATTTGAATACAATTATATATGAAATTTCGTTTTTGTGCTATCAAATATCGCATTATTTATATATATGATAATTATATTTTTTTCATTTCTGATGGTTGCATACTAAACTTCAGGTAATGACAAAAAATGGAGCCAAAAGTGAACTCTTAGTCTTGAAAATTAAGCGAGCTGTGATTTAAAAAAAAAAATATTTTTTCCGCTTCGGTGCTCACTCCGAGACCCTCCCGGCATATGGGAGACAATTTTTATTATACCCCGTCGGCGTAAGAAGACGAGAGGTTTCTCTGCTCAGTCAGAGCTCTGAAATGTTATTTACAAAGGACAGAAAATTAGGGGCCCGTCCAGTCATTTATGGTGTTCAGAAGGAATCCTTCTTGCCAGAGGGCATTTTTCTTACGTAGTGTCATTGTGGAAGCTCATTCCCAAGTGAAAGAAACAGATCTTAATAAACGTAAAGTGAAAGTTCACGAGGTGAGAGAAGTGGCAACATCCCTCTTGCTTAAACACAACCTCTCTTTGGACTCGATTATACAAGCAACACATTGGAAATGCAAATGAGTGTTCGCCTCTCATTACCTGAGAGAAATTGAAACAGTCTATGAAAATTGCAGTACCCTGGGTCTGTATTTAGCAGCTGGCACAGCATTCTGTAAGGGTGTGTAGGATGTCATACCTTCCTAGCCTGTGTCTTCGCCTTAAATAAGGTTGTTGAGTTTTAAGGGGAGCCTGGAGGTACTATTGATGTTCTAGGAGTACCCTTCAGTCAAGTGTATATGAATTTTATGGTTATTGTGAAGGTGATATGTTTTTACTGTGGTAACATAATATTATATATGGTACTGTGCCCTGGGCAGGGACATCCTTTGGTTGACCATGCTAGCCACAGACATTCCTAAGCTGCATGGGTCCCACTTTTTAGAGGACGAACCCTGGCTATACTGCCATGCCCCTAAGTTAAGACGAGCGACTTCCAGAGGCAACTTCCAGAGGCAGTAATCATCTGTTCAGCTCTCTTAACAGCTAAGGAACCAACAAGCATTTGCATGGATGCTACACTTAAGTACATATTTTATATTCATTAATTTTTAAAAGATATGTGCACATCCATGGATCCCATCACTTACAATGTGGGATTCAGATATGTAACTACTTGGTAAGTTGCATACATGCATAAAAATGACTTTTTTACAATAAAATAAGATTTTATACATACTTACCAAGTAGTTACATGATCAAAGCCCACCCTCCTCCCTCACATGTATAGTAGGGCATAAACAACTGATTTTCGTGCGGTGTTGGTTCCTCACACCCCCGATAGTGGGCGGGGAATATCACGTGACCAAAGCAAACTTAGCACAACCGCAAATTTCAAAAATTTCTAGCTGCTGACGGTTTTAGAAACTATAGCTATGTAACTACGTACTTGGTAAGTATACATAAAATCTTATTTTATTATAAAAACTTCATTTTTATGAAAACAGCTTTTAGTAATGAAAATATGTGACTTCAAATATGTCTTAACCTGAAAGGAATAAATATATTTTTTAAATATTCTACTTGAGAAGGCTCTACCAAGTCAAAATTTTTAATAAAAACAATGAGATATTTGGCAGTGCATAAATTACTTACTGTGTGTGTGCTTGAGACATAGATGATACAGATTTGATAATTTTTTTTATGTAACTGTGTATTTACCTATTCAATATGCCACCCATGAGATCATATGATGCTAGAGGTAAGAAGCGCAAGGATCAATCTTTATCTATGCTAGAAAATGTTTATTTCATTAGCAAATAGTTTAGTGTTCATTTTCCTCAATAGATGGCGCTGTGGTTTGTTTACATTTTGACAGTGACATGTAAATGCACTGTGATCGCTGAAATTCATTCATTTCTTTTACATCTCACTATCTTCTACAATAAAAATAAATGATGAAGAAACTAATAGCGATAATTATGAAGATACAAAATTTAGGATATGAAAGTCACTGATAATAATGTACAGATTCTGAGGAGTTTAGTACTGTAGTTGACTTAAGATTAGGCAAACTCGGGAGATAAAGTACACTACGTATTTTAAAGAAAATAAAGTACACTATTTTAAAGAAAATAAAGTACACTATTTTAAAGAAAATTATACAGTATAGTATCATAGAATGGTGAAGTTAAAACATATGGGTAATAAAATTATATAAGCTAGTGTCAGAATGTATCCTTGTTGTAGGCTAAGTTGGAAACTAGGCTAATTGTATGTGGAATTACCTTGCAAGACTGTTTACCCAGAGGATTCATTTTTTAGGGATGTACTATTCTATATTCTGGCAGTGGCCTGGTCCCGAGATTTCTGGATTTAAGAGATTGGACTGTAATACTAATCTATGACTGGATGTTATGGAAACCTATAGATTTACTGGCATATTACTTAGCTGCATTGATCCCAGTATGCCAGAGAGTAACATCCCTCTTAACAGATTCATGTTTTCGATTCCACTTTTTTTTTATTTACTTGGTTTATTAGGAATCATTGAAGAAATATAGGACAGTCCTCTTGCATTACTTTGGAGACATTTCAGGAATACCCCAACATGGTGCTGAAGTCTCGTACATCAAGAACTTGAAGAGAAATAATTTTGTTTTTAGGGTCCCTGGTAGCCACAGAAGTAGACTTCCCACCAATGCAAAATCCAAAACGTGCAGAGGTTTATGTTCCTGTCCAAGTGGTTAACCTCTGTAGACACATTACCTACTGAGAATGATTCTCTGGTTGACAAGCAACATCCCCTCATACAGGCTGGAGGTTTTTAGTCTGGGCCTACACAACTTGTCATCTTACAAGAATACAAATGCAGCTAAAAACCTTAGAATCTCTCATTATTTAGAAAACAGTTCAAACTGCAACCCTCTACATGCATCCACAAGAGACTACTAAGAGAGACCTCTGCTTGTGTTCAGGCAAATCATCTTAAATGTGAACAGTAGAGTAACAAGACAGCTATGCTACATAGCTTCATACTTTTCCACTCGAGCAGAATCTCCTTATGTTCTGAGGGGGATTCTGAAGTCAACTCGTTTTTGCTGATGGCAGACAGGTGTTGGCGATTTGTAATCATTCAAGTTGTGCTCTTAACATTTTTTGAATAGCTATACAACCAATGACCTCACTTTAACGCTTATGCTTCAACTGTACAGTGCACTTCTCTGGTCACTTTGCAACTTTGAGTGCATTTATCTTACTCCCATGAACATTTAATCAGATCTTTTATTTTAATCATCTTGTTCATCCCACTTAATGATGGGCTAGTAGTGAAACCAAAATAAAACTTTTTGCAATACAACCTGTAATGTCCATCAAGTACCCTGCCTCCCATTCCTGTTGATTACTAATAGCTATATCTTAGTCTGCACAGTAAGTAGAACTGTTATGTAGCTATCTACCATCATTTCAGTCAGGAATGGAGTGTCCAGGATTTGTGAAAGCTATGGGTGTGGGCAAATCAAATATGAAGGCTAGGTTTGTATGGAAATTTTTTACTCATTTTTTAAAAGTATGGTTTTTAAGATATATCTAAATAATTAATACAGTGGATTTTGAAGAAATTTTATTGAAGGTTTGTATTAATGGAATGAGAAAACAATTTTATTCCTGAAGTTTGTGCAAGAAAATAATAATTAGATTTAAATGATTGAACTCTTGTACTGTACTTAAAATATCATCATTATACAAATGTGCACTCTGTATCCACTTCTTAGTTTTTGATTGTCCAATATTTTTTTGTATTTTTTTTTTTTTTTAGAAACAAAAGTCATTGTTTGTCAGCCCTGAATTTACATGTACTTTTATTGCATTTATTCTTTAATGGAAATTTCATTATGAGGAGAAGGTAGGTACTAAAGAGCAGTCTCAATTACCAAAACCTTATTGGTTAAGTTTATTACCATCTGTCTTCAGAATAGGAGAAATGATGGAGTTTGTTATATATAATATAAAATGAAATGTTTTAGATTGAAGCCAATTATGTTGTTGACCTTTTAAAAAAGTGTTCACAGGATCTAATAGCATACAGGTATACTATCTCTTGTCCGTCTTTAGGCAAAACACTTTTGGTAGAATGACAAGGTAACTATAAACAGCTGTGATAAGACACTGAATACTAGCTATTTGTGGAAATCATTTTCACACACACATACACACACAGACTTGCAGTTTCATTTGGTGAAGCTTGTAAGTTTCAGTTTTTATATGTGGATAAATTGATGTAAGCCTTTGCTGCTGCTACATTTCACACAGATCAAGATTGTTTTCACCCCCATTTTGAAGGTGTGATTTTTATTATATTAGTGAAATTATTGTTGTTTCAAGTAGTGAACTTCAAGAATAGACTCACTTGTGATATTTAGAACTAGATTAATCAGATATTTTATCATTGTTAAAGGTTTCGTTTAATGCTGTTGGTAAGAGATACTTTACTTTTGAAGTTGAATCAGATTGTAAAGTAATGTGAAAAAGTTGTACTTTGTGGTTTTGTTTTGAATCTTGTGTGTTGTCTTTTAGGATCTGATTCCTAATCCTCATGTGTAGGCTGAAGATTGTTGAAAAAAATAAGCATTAAGAAGCTTCCTGATGTATTTTTTCCCAGGTTCATTCCTCTTCAACCTTGAGCCAGGTAGGAATATTGAATTCTTTGAGGCTCATTTTAATAGTTTTGGAATTTGAAAGTAAACCAGCATCATCTAAGCTAAGCTATGAGTATGTTTTGGTACAGTACTATACCTCTAAGATATCTTTGTTAGTGTAATGCAGTTTCTTTGCTAGCTGTGGTTTATGTTTTATAACTGTGTGTGTGTGTGACCCTCTTGCAGGTTTGGATCTTGGTAATGCAATTTAAGTAGCTTGAGGTAAATACTTTAAATCGGGTACAGTACAGTACTTGATTATTTGGAATTAATTTGTGGCATTATGCTCATCTTATGCTAAATGTATTCCCAGTCAAAAACCAAGATGTATTATAGATATTCTTTTGTGACGACCGTGTTGATATTTATTATCTTCATCAGCAAAGTAGGACTGAGGTACTATATTCACTTGTGTCCATCTGTCAACAAGGTATCAGTTATCTATGGTTTTAAGAAATATTTCAAAGGGGTACGCTGAGGCAAAGATGTTCAAAGTTTAGAATAGATTTAGGTCAAGATGTGGATTTGAAAGCAAATTCATGGATTTGAAAGAAACTTTATGGATGGTGGAGAGCTGTGGTTAGATAGAGTAAGTTGGGTTTTTTGATAGAGGTGGATGTGGCTGGAATTAAAGGTCATAGTTTTGTTAACATTGAGAAACTGAGCATCTTTTCTAATTTCTACAAAAATGTCAAGCTTGCGATGAATTTCAACTGAGTGTGCGCCATAAAAACCATGTACAGTACTTTTAAGTTTAATGTGAGTCAGGACAGCAAGATGTTCCTTTGTAATTGGCAAAGGTATGCACTTTTTAGTGCTTTATAGTTATTTCAGTTGTTGAAGTTTCATAAAAGTTAAGTTTTGAATCTGTCACTTGAATAAAAATTTTATAATGTGTCCACTCTTTCGAAGATTCTGTAAGCTATGGTACAAACAAGACTGGCTTTGCTGTGCGTGTCATATTTGTTGTTAGTGAAGTAAGTTTTTCCATTTTAAACAGTGAATCAGAGAAAATGTTGTTACAGTCAGTCCCCGGTTTACGACAGGTTCAGCTTACAACGTTCCGAGTTTGTGCCACTTTTCAATTATATTCATTAGAAATTTCTTCAAGGTTTACGACGCATTTTCTAGGGTTATGACACTGATCCCATGGAAGAAATGTGACTTCAATAAGGCAAAATACTGTATATACTTGAGTAATATTCAACTGCATGTAATGTTCAAACCCATTTTTACTCCATTGATTCTGGCAATACCTAAGCCTAGGCTATGTTAGCAGTCAAAACTGTAGCCTAGTCTAAGATTCTGACATCTAAAACTAAGAAGCTAAAAGCTTAGAATATGCCTGTAAAATGTATGTATAAGTAATCAGTATGTACTCATTTCAAATAATTATTAATTAAGTGATAAACAAAAGAAAAACAATCTAACAACCTCCTTTGTTTACAATACTTTTGTCAACACTACCGAGTGCTGATAGATTAGCAAGCAACCACTTTTAACTAGTGCACAGTATAGTAAGCATACATTTTTATTATCTCTCTAAAACCACTGAAACTACCAAACATTATAATAACCATTCATTTCTATTCTTTAATCTATCTTTACCTAATGTAGATACTGACAGTTATAATGTCATTATATGAAACACATAATGACATTATAACAGAAGAATAATTCTATAAAATATTGCTAGCTTTGATGACAGCAGTCTTTGATTAATTTTCTACTTTATGATATTTAATTCACAATTTTTTTTTCATTAAATGTATTGCATGATTTAAGTTTTCAATTTACAGCATCATTTTACCAATAGAATAAAAAATACATGATTCTTTGTGAATCATAAATGAAGAGTTATCAGCTGACAAAATACAAATGGTGGCTTATAGTACTTTGGGAAATGAAGGTTGCACTTCTAGTAGCCTAGAACAGCCATAAATTAAAAACAAGATAAGAATAATAAAAGATTCTCAGATAAGTAAAACAACATTTATATTTATTGTCGTGGTTATTGTACAAAAATAAAAGTTTGTCAACTTCTGTTAGGCTTAGCCTAGTCCCTAAAGTTTACACTTTTCCAACATAGAAACAACATAACAATGATAAAAGATTCTCAATTAAGTAAAACAACATTTGTGTTTATTGCCTGTTATCGGGAAATCCAAAGCCTAGGCTTAGCTTAGTGCGAAACTCTATCACTAACAAAACTAGCCTATACCCACAGATAATGTTCAATTCCAAAATTTTAGGCCATAAAATTGGTCTTTAAATATCAAACCTTACAAGAGTATATACAGTGAACAATATTTTAAGGTTTTTCTTTTTTTATGAAAAACACAGTAAAAATGCAGTTTACATTGTTTTCAATAAACACCCAAAGCATTCAAAGTAAGGTTTTGTTAGGAATTTTGACGATTTTTGAGTTTTCCGGCTTAGGACAATTTTCGGCTTACGACACATCTCAAGAATGGAACCCCTGTCGTAAATAGGGGACTGCCTGTATATGGCTTCATATTTTGCGTGTACTGACCCTAACACGACCTAAAAGTCTTCAGCAAATTTACAATGTCAGTTTTGCTGCTGTGCTTAACTTTTACTAAAAGCATATAAGAACTAAGGGTTACATAAGTAACCTTATTCCAAATACTTCTCTTAGTAAAATACTTTTATGCTATGTTTTTACTATTTCAATTATCAGAGTGCATATTGCAATGCCATGGTAGACATACTTATCAAATATTAGTAATTGTTAAGCTAATTGCAGTGGCTCATCTGCTTGTTTCATTGCATATATTTTTGTAATAATAAAGTACTGTACTTTGCATTTCAGTCGGATCATGCCAAAAATAATCCATTCCTGAGCTCGCCTACAAGTGAAACTGCACCTGTTCCGGTTGCTAACAATGGAGATTCCTCACAAATCATTGACCTCTTTGGTGCGGCACAAACAGATGGGACATCAGCTGCACAGGCTGCAGTAAGATGCATTAGTTTTTCATTTTGGTTTAGGAGCTTATAGTATTATGTCAGCATTTACACATTGTTTTATATAGAAATATTTTATTTATAGAAATATTTTCTTTTTTTACAAAAAAATTTAAATCAAGCCTTTTGGTTGGATAATTATTCCATAATTACCCACGAGAGCATGAAAATCAGATGCTCTTGTGTTGCTGTTTATATGCAGCATTTATAATTAAAAATATTTCTTGATCTCGAGTTACCAGATATTGAATTTATTGAATTATAGGACAATTGCGGGGAGAAGTATTAATATGTCTGCTTTCATGCATGTTGTGTGGTTGTATTGGCATAGCATAGATGGTTCTCCATTTATGTAAACATTTGCCGTCCTTATCTTTTTTTATTATTTAGTACAGCTCCATTGTTCTGGTCCCTTTAAAAGTAGTTATTACTATGCCACTAAAGCTTTATTTGTTCTTACTGGGATACAAACTGTAGTCTTCATATATGGAGTATCCTACAGCGCATGTGCTGGGCTGGACTAGTTTTGAACTGACTGGCAAGAAGGGTAACTTGGTGGATACGGGGTAGAGAGGGGTTTACCCACACTGTCCCACTGATGCTGTCCATTGCTCCCTCAGCCTCATGATTTGGAAACTTTCTATCGCTCTGTTGCCTTCCCCACTGTGGACTGGTTGATTACCCGTATCCTTATCCTTTGTTTACTTTTTTCTTGTGTAACACTGCACATCTCTGTTTTTATTTTTATTTTTTTTGTGGAGAGTAAACAGGAATAATATTGTTGCTTGCAAGGTTTGTGATTTACCTCAACCGATTGTCCCCTATCACAGTAAATCCTCATTCCATCTGTGTTTTTTTATTGTAGAGGTAAGGAATGTGCATGTGATGTATCCTGTGAGAAATGTGCTTCTTGGTCTTCTCCCCAATAGGAATTTTATGGTGGAAGGTTTAGAAAGTCTTGGAAAGGTTCCCTGGTTCCTGAGATTGTAGATCTATGCCAGAAGTAATGCCTATTCCTTCCAGAATATATTAGTCATTCCTGGGTAAGTATGTTGCCACCTACCAAACCTATCCAGAGGATCTATAAAGGTCACTTTATAGATCCTCTGTGGGTTCCCATAGAGAATCCATTCTGCTTTGCCTTGTTCAGGACTCATGCCCTCTTCTTCCCTGACAGGAGACATGCCCCCCCTCTAGGGAGAGGTCTCTAACCCAGTTGTCCTCCCAGACTCATCCTTTGCCTTGACCTTGGGAGGAGGCTGATCATAATGCTCTTGCCACATGGTCCCCTCCATGCTCTTTACCCTGCCCTCATTCCAATCCAACATAATCTATCTACCCATGGCCACGAAAGGCGACTCCTTTGGTAGGACAGCAGTAGGAGCGGGACTGGAAGTGAAGATTAAGCATATTCCCTACTGCCTTGGAGGAAGTGCAGGCCTGGCCTGTGCAGCAGGAGAGCCGTTAGGAGCCGGAGAACCTTCATTCCTGGAGACTCTTCCTGCTGACATGGAGCAGCGATTCCAAATTATTATTGTGCTCACATGCGAGCTTAACAATCTGAGGTGTAATTGTGACATCAGCTTTACCGATAATCTTATTCTTAAAGCAAGTGTAGTTGGCTCTGCCCTTCAGTAAGGTTACCACGGTCAAATTATCCTATGGTGTTTTGGTCGAGGTGAGTTTTCTGATCTGTGGGTCAGGCAGTTCCCTTGCAGCCAGAAGTTGGGGGAAAGTCCTTCTTTCTCTGTTGACCAAGCAGAAGTAGTATTACATCCTGAAAGGTGGAGGAGACACTCCGCTTTGACTCGATCCAGCATTGTGTCAACTCACACATAACTTACTTCTCAAGAGACTTAACCAGCATGGGCTCTCCTTTAACTGCAATGAGGTGAACAGCTTTAAATTATTGATCATGTCTGCTATCCATAGTATCTTTTGTCTGGACCTTTGGCAGTGTGCTGTCACTACTTTGATAAAAGAGCTTCCTGCAGAAGTCTGGCTTTTGGCAAGGAGGTTGGTAGTTGATAAAAGAGCTTCCTGCAGAAGTTTGGCTTTTGGCAAGTAGGTTGGTAATCCCAAGCAACACGGTACTTGCCTTCGAGCCCACTATGTCACCAACATTTAGGCCAGCTTGATTTAACATATTAGGGAGTCTGTCCTCTCCTTGTCATTAAAATAGGTGTTGCATAGGAGCTGGGGAAATGCTACCTTGAAGCTATTTCAGGGAGGCAGAGTACAGCTGGCAAGGACATCAGGGGCTGTCAAATCTATATAACAGTAGTCCAGAGTAAAACTCAACCCCAGATGCTCCAACAAAACATTGCTCCTATCTCAACTGAGGGCTTTGACATCTTCCAGCCCTATTGTCTCCCCTTTCAGAATCAACTGAAGAGAGGAGGCAGAAAAAGAAAAATGGTCAGTACCCCTCTTTAATGAATTGCTGACTTTCTCATCTATCTTTACAGAGACAAGTGCCTTTCAGTTTAGGCGGTTAAGGGCTATAGTGCAGCTTATTCAGGTTGTCCATCTACTTGGTTTGGCCCTCCCCACCTTGGTGGAATTGTCCATCTGATTGGTAATTTCAAGCAGTTGTGCCCTCCCCAAGGAGTTTGTTCCATGGAGTGGGATGTTTTTTGGCACTTCTGAGTCTGAGGGTGGCCCCTACAAGCAATTGTCTCAGTCCTTGAAAATGGTCTTTCATTTGACCATGGCACTAGCAAAGAGTCGGGGGATGACATGATTTATCATATCTCCTTTGGCACTTAGAGAGGTAGGGCTCAATCTCTTTTCATACTGAAATTTCTTTCAAAAACTAAAAACCTGACAGTTCCTGATGTTAGATTAGAGTTTTTCAATCATATCATTCCTGGACTTGTCGGTGGAGACCCAGATGAGATGTTGCTGTGTCCAGTCTGCACCCTAAAAAGCTATCTGAAAAGAACAAAACCCCCTAGGCCAGGGTTCATGTATCTTTTTGTTAGCACCAGTTATCTCAAGGTGTCTCATAATATCACCACCACCTGGCTTTATAAAGCCCTTGTAGGAATCAGTCTTTCCTGCCATTCCAGGAGCTCATGATATCAGGGGCTGAGACCTTCTCTTGCTTTTCAGACCTCAGTCCAACATGTAACAGAGGGCCTGTTTCTAATAGAGACAGACTACTTTCACTTCACTCTACCTGAGGGATGTCATCCACAACTCTCTCAATATCTTTCCATGTGTCCTGTGGTGGCTGCTCAACAAATGTCAGCCTGTACTGAGGGTTAGGTTCAGGGGTCGAATGATCCCTACCCCCCCACACTTTCTGGAAGCCCATATTTTCAAGTACTTCATCTTGTATATATAGTACCTATATATGCAATGACATTTATAGAAGAAAAGGTCCAGTTTTGGGAAAAACAACCCCCACCATAAAAAAATTCTGGGTATGGGCCTGAGTGTGATTACATACTATCTTGGACCGGGCACCCAGTATTTCTTTTGAATATTAAGGTTGAGTAGTTCATTCTGGGAATGAATGAGGAATGTGTAGTTAGCCCGCTTGCTTTTCTATCCTCCCTAATTGAAAGCATTTGAGCTGAAGAACAAGCTGGACATCAATGAATCAATGAGTTTGAGGTAGTACGCTGTTTGAGGTAGCACCTGTTCTGCTAGACTAGAATGCTTCGCAGGGCGGGTGTAACAGTGTTGCTCTTGCTCTTTCTTGTTACATGCATCAGTTGTTGGATTCCTTTGGTGGGTACTTGTCCTCTGCCATAGGCACTACCTTCCCACTGAGGGATAAGTCTCCATATATGAAAGGCTCAGGTTTTGTATCCCAAAAGGAACAATTGACAAATTTTTAAAAGTAATTTGTATTTTTCCTAAGACAAACTGTAGCATTTGCTATAGTTTTATCCACCTCACCCACCACATTATTAGTTTTGCATCTCCTACCGAAGGAACAGCAGGCGTCATTGGCAGGAAAGCGTGGATAACCCCCACCTCTCCCTGTCTCCACCCGGTTACCCTCCTTGCTAGTTTTCACAGCTGATCTAGCACATGCAATGTAGAGTACTCCATATATAAAAGTCTACAGTTTGAATGTCATGATAAATTGGATTTTAAAGAAAATGATCATATTGGCCTTTATTTGCAATCACAGTATACTTAAGGGGATGGTATTTGGAAGATTCAGATAAAAATTGTTGATTATGTACCAGAGCTGTACTCTTAATTTGTTATGCTGCCTCATATATAAGTTTTGCAATTTATAAGCTTTTGAAGCATATAAATGCAGGTAGTATAATAAATATTGCCATTCTTGTATATTTACAAGTGAGAATAGATTTGAGAAAATATTAATGGAAGAAAATACTAAATGCTTAAAAGAGGATTTTTTTTCCCCTAACTTCATCATTGGAATTAAACTTTAATTTTGTAACTTACCCAGTATAATTACATAGCTGTAAGTTCCACTTATACGGCAACTCCAATTCAAAATTTCGAGGATAACACTGCACACTATTGTTTAGGCAATCAGTCCTGCCCACTAGCAGGAGATTAGGAACAAGTGTGAGCAGCAAGCTCAGTTTTCTTCCTGCCGTCGTATGGTAAACACAAGTGCTGATGACAGCCTGTTCATTGTTTTTCGGTTATTTAACTAGATTTCAATGGTGTGCATTCCCACTGGAATGCATATTTAGTAACCTTCAATGAAGCCTCGGGTTGACTTATTACTTGTCTTGTTATTAAGTTGATTCATCAACTATTCTTTGTTTATGCTTGCACGCTTATGATAATAGTTCTGCCCTAAAGGTAATTATTGTATGTTGTATCATTTCTTTTGGCCAAACTTTGCATTGTTTTTCTGTTTACCAGGCTTCATAACGTGTAAACCCATATGTATATACTAGTTTTGCCTTATTATTTAATTCTCGAAGCATGTTTTCCGAGTATAATACTTGAAAACTGTTTATTGCCTCAAAGTAGTAATTCTATGTTTCGTTATTCTTTTAGACTAAAAGCTAAACAACTTTTTCTCATTTCTATGCGTAGGCTTCTTGTGAGTTGCCGATTTTGTTTTGCCCGGGCAAGTAAAATTTGTATCTTAGGTTAGCCAAGATTTTACATCGATGTTTTTTATAATGCGTAGGCCATTCACTAGAGGTCGTTAATTAATTTCCGTAAAAGTAATTCTTGGATGCTCATTATTCTTAGGTTTCTTGTGAGCTGCTGATTTAGCTTTGTCCAAAAAAAGTAATTCTGGTATCTTATGCCATTCACTTGGGCCAAACATTTTTGCATCGATGTTTACAGAGAGTAGGCAATTCACTAGATGTTGTTGAACAATTGCCTTAAAAGCAATTTATGAATTTTCATCATTCATAGGCTTGGTGTGAGCCACCAAAATAGTTTTGCCATAAAAAACAGAATTTTTGTATCTTATGTCATTCCTTTAGGCCAAGATTTGTATGTCGATGATGATTATAGGGTGTAGGCTACTTGTAAATTCTTCTATCAATATTTGTTTTAAGCGTAATTCTGGAATGTCTCGTCATTTCTTTTGGGCCAAAGTTTTGCGTATTTTGTTTGTTTACCAATTCTAGTCTTGCTATCAGTTGGTAAATGATATTAACCCTTAAACGGCGAAGCGGTATTTTAAAAATCACGAGTGAGCGGTGAAGAGGAAAAATGTTTTTAAAAAAAAATCACAGCACGCTTAGTTTTCAAGATTAAGAGTTCATTTGTGGCTCCTTTTTTTGTCATTGCCTGAAGTTTAGTATGCAACCATCAGAAATGAAAAAAAAATCATTATCATATATAAATATTGGGATATATGACAGCGCAAAATTTTTTTTATATATAATTGTTTACAAATCGTGCTGTGAGCAAAACGGTTAAAGCTAATGAGTTAATTTTTTGTCGTTGTAGTGTACACTAAATTGTGATCATTTTGGTATATAACACATTGTAGAATGATCAAGGCAACACAGAGAAAAGATTATCACAAATGATGCATGAATTCATAACGCGCGGACGTAAAAAAAAAGCAGTTTTAAAAAATTCACGATAAATCAAAATATTGTGCTAGAGACTTCCTGTTTGTTGCAAAATGAAGGTAATTGATTGAATATTACTAGACTGAGTGTTGTAGCTTACAATTGCAGTTTTCGACCATTTCGATCGAGTTGAAGTAGACCGAAGGACGAATTTTTTCTATTTATCGTTATTTATGTGAAAATATTTAAAAACTGATAAAAGCTACAACCATAGGTTGTTTATTGTTGTGTTCTTCATGAAATTGCGCACATTTTCATATATAAAACTTTAAGTAAAGGCTAATTTAAAATGGTGCAAACATTATGACAATCGGACGAAAAAATTTATGATTTTTTCGGAAGTTATCGCGCGGACGTAAGGAAAAAGTTTATTTCATAAATTCAGCATAAATCGAAATATTGTGCTAGAGACTTCCAATTTGTTGCAAAATAAAGGAAAATGATTGAATATTACTAGAATGTAATAGTTTTAGCTTACAATTGCGTTTTTTTGGCCATTTCGGTCGAGTCAAAATTGACCGAAGGTTGAAATTTTGGCACTTATCGTTATTTATATGAAAATATTTCAAAACTGATAAAAGCTACAACCATGGGTTGTCTTTTGTCGTATTCTACATAAAATTGAGCACATTTTCATATATAAAACTCTATGTAAGGGATAATTTAAAATGGTGCAAACATTATAACAATCGGACGAAAAAATTTATGAATGTTTCGGAATAGTTACCGCGCGGACGTAAGGAAAATGTTTTTTTTTTCATAAATCAAAATATTGTGCTAGAGACTTCCAATTGGTTGCAAAATAAAGGTAAATGATTGAATATTACTAGAATGTAATAGTTTTAGCTTACAATTGCGTTTTTTGACCATTTCGGTCGAGTCAAAGTTGACCGTTGGTTGAAATTTTGACACTTATCGTTATTTATATGGAAATATTTCAAAACTGATTAAAGCTACAACCATGGGTTGTTTTTTGTTGTATTCTACATAAAATTGCACACATTTTCATATATAAAACTTTGTGTAACGGCTAATTTAAAATGGTGCAAACATTACGACAATTGGACGAAAAAATGTCTGATTTTATTCGGAAGAGTTACCGCGCAGACGTGAGGAAAATGTTTTTTTTTTCATAAATTCACCATAAATCGAAATATTGTGCTAGAGACTTCCAATTTGTTGCAAAATAGAGATAAATGATTGAATACTACTAGAATGTAAGAGTTTAGCTTACAATTGCGTTTTCTGGGCTCAGTTCGTGTCGCTGCGTGAAATAATCCTTTAGTTTATTATTTCTAAGGTAAATGAGCTAACAAATACCAGAGAAAAAAACAAATCAAAGAAGATATCAGTATAACTGACTCGCTCACCCAAAATAAAAGAAGGGTGTCGGTATGGTAACTGGGGCGAGTGAGACCACTACCACGAACTTCTTGCCATTTAGAATTCTCCTATATCAAAATTCCCAAACGAGAGAGCCGATCCACAGGTCGAGGCGGCAACTACTACCACTACACCCCACGCCACGCTGATCGCCGTGCCTCTGGTGGCCATCCTTTCAGTTAGCGGACTTAAAACCACACGTGTTTTCTTTCACTCTGTGATTTGTGGATTTATCTTTTCCCTTCTTCGTGATGGAACGTGCAGCGATTGCAGCAGCTAAGTTAAGTGTCCTGTAAAGGTTTGGATTTAGTTTCGTTCCATCCAGGTGCCTGTATTTGCCGTTTTTTAGGTATAAATACGGGTTCCCGGTCTGGAGCATGGCGGCATTGTCCCGCCTCATGTTCGGTTAGGTTCTCGGTCCCCCATACCTGGAACCTTTCCTTTTGATTTATTCACGTGTGACTCTAGTCCTATTATTCATTTTATGCCATGTTGCTTTTTACATCGTTTTAGGGGATGTAGCCTACCCCTGGTGTTAGTTCATGCATGCATGTCTCTCTACCTAACGTAGGCATCTGAGTGTTTCCTTGTCCAGACCCTAGCCATTGCTCTCCTTATCGGCTTAGGCTAGCTCTGAGTGATAGACTTTCTTCCGAGTCAGTCGTGCACTCCTGGACGTCCTTTCTCTTTCACTCATTGTTTTTTCCCCTACTTTCTTTTATCGATGTATAGTTGATTTGGTTAGCCTAGGGCGTCTAGCCTTGTAGCCTGGGTCTCGGTGGTCCTTTGGTCCACGTTAGTTACAGTTTTGTTGCATCCTCTCTTATCAGTTTTGTTGCATCATGCATTGTTGCACCATCCTGGTCAGTTTGGTTGCATTAGACCCTTGGCTTTCCGATCCAGTCGGTTGTGTTGTGTTATCGTACTTTGGTCCACTCGTGATCGCGGTACGGCTAGACGCCCGCCCCCCGCCCCAGTCGCTTCCCCCCTCCTCCTCTCGCCATAGAGTAGGAGGGAGGGATGTCTGTTCTCGCTCGCTCCATCCGGGCCCGGCTCCCTCTCTCCCTACGCGGAGGGAGTAGGGGAGTCTGGACAGACTGTTAGGCTGGGAGTGACCGTGTTCTCCCTCGTGCTCTGTGGTGCCTCGGTGGGGCGAGGGTTGGGGGGTTGGCCTCCCCCCTCCCTGGTTGCTCCAGCGCCCCGCGGTGTACACGGGAACTGATTTCTTCCCTCCTCGTTTTTTTCCCCCTGTGACGGCGGGCCTCTGCCTCGTCTTCCCCGGCGTCCCATCGGTTACGGGAGGGGGCGTGGTAGGCTCCGCCAACCAACGGAGTGGATATGTTTTCAGTTGGTCCTTAGCTTTCCATCATTCCTTTGTCTCCGGCATGTGCCCCTTTGGGCATTCTTCCGGCAGCGTTGGACAGCGCCGCGTTTCGGAGTCGTCCTCCGATTTTATTTTAGTTATGCTTAAGTTAGTTTAAGTATTTTATCTTAAGCTTGGGTCCCTCCCCTGCCCTTTGTTGGAAATTTCTTTTATAGTTATATGCCATATATCTATATATTTACCTCTGGTTTGCGAAATTTCCTCCTCCGGCTTACACCGGAGTTATTGTATCACCTATTTATCTCATAAGGTTCTCAGGGGAGGGGTTATGCCCGATTTTTCATTAATCTCCGGCATGCGGCGGAGTACTAGAGTAGCTCTGTGAGTGTAATCTTGATACTCCCGTATATTTCCACTTACAGGCTACCAACTGCCAGCATCCCGGCTGTAACGCTGTGTTGCAGGACCCCTGCAGGCACGAGGTCTGCAGGACTCATGCTCCCTGCTCCACCAGCCATGCGGATCTGCAGGTCTGGTTTCATGAAGCTTGTTCCATCTGTTATGAGCTTGTGAGTCAGTTTTTGGATGGGGTAAGTACTTTACTCATCAGCACATTCATGCAATAGAAGTTCTGATATATTGCTAAACTTAAGCTTAATTTAGTCTAATGGTTAGGGTTCACCTTTAGCCTTAAGTTCTAATAATCGCCCTCTCCTTCAGGCTGCCGCAGTCAGGGAGACCGCTCTCGCAACTCTGAGAGCTTGGGTCGGCAGATTTGGGAAAAACGCCGCTAAAGGACAGCCCTACATCTTGGAGAAAAGGCTGGCTGTCCTGTTGTTTCCCGGAGGCAAGTCGACGGGGTGCGTCGACCCTACTGAGGCAACCTCGACGATCGCGACTATACAACGACAGGAGGAGCAATGCATGAAGGAAGGACCGGGCCAGGATATCTCGGCGGAAGTCGCCACGTTAGACATAAATGTAGAGCCTATGGTAGGTGTGGATGACTTGTTGGTTGAGGTAGGTATGTTGGACGCTCAAGGGCTTCCCTTGGGCGTTCTTGGATCTTCTTCTCCTGTCCCTTCTTCTTCTTCCTTCCGGGGCTTTACGGGGGCGGAGCTCCCGTATAGTGCACCCGACGCCTCTGTGGTCCCCAAGGTGAAGGGCCACAGGACACAGAAAACCCTAAGCAAGACGTCGTCGTCTAAAAAGACTTCTTCGTCGTCTTCAACTCATAAGTCTCAGGCTTCTCACCCCGGAGCAGAGAAAGTGAAAGCATCCACTTCTTTGGCTTCACTTCCTAAAGGGTCGAGGAGCAAGTCCTCCAAAGAGAGATCCTGCACTCCGGCGGAGTCGGTGGTCTCTCCTTCCACTAGGGTAGTTCCTTTGGGGACCTCATCTGCTTCTGCGCCAGTAAGTGGCTTTGATCCTGCTGCATTTTCCGCCGGAATGATGCAGCAGGTAGGAGATCTAGTAGGTTCTTTAAGATCTAGTATGGAGCAGATGTTTACCCAGCTGTCGGACAGGATGTCCACGCAAGAGAACCTCCTGTCTGGCTTCAATCAAGCTCCGCAAGCTGCTACTCCAGCAGCTAGTGCCAGTCTCCTTCAGCTCCCTCCATGAGAGTCCCTCCCGCCATTCTCCATGAGTAACCCTTGGAGAGTAGCGTCTTTCGCCCCTTTCCAAGATGGTCTCATCTCCATCCCGGAGTGCGGAACTCGAAGGATTGAAGACTTCGAGTTCTACCCTGAAAATTTGCAGCCTCCTTTCATTGGCTACGCCAGGCTGACGGAGTCGGCATTGAATAGGGAGGACAAGATCCTGAAGGAGACAGTTCTCTATTCTAGGGATCAGGCACAGAGGGAATGGCTCCGCTGTCTGGAAGAATGGGACTGCATTAACACCAGGCTTCAAGCCTTTAAGAGCCCATTCACAATCTTCACGACAGAAGAGGAAGCACCACTTCCTTTCCTGACGAAGATTGCTAGCGTCACCATCCAAGCAGGCTTAAAAGGGGACCCTTTGCCGCAGTTGAGGGAGGCAGATCCCACATCTCCTCTGTTCCCTTCGTTTGGCGATATGTGGGAGGACTTGCCAGCCACCTTCACAGTGGGAAAGTTTAAACCGGACTGCGCTATGGACCAATTCGGTGAAAAACTCCCAAGACTTCCGGACAACCTCATCCAAACAGAATTCGAGGCAAGGTCCAGGCTGGCAAGAACTCTAAACACGATGGTAATGACAGAAGTAGTGGCCCTTTCCTATGCATCGGAACCGCTCTTCAAGCTTTTAACTAAATCACAGACTTATACAGTCCAATCGGACTTGTATGAGTTTGTGGTTGCAAGAGTCAACTGCAGGAAGCATGTCCTCCAGGAAGCAAGTATTCGGCATGAGCCAAATAAGTTGCTTTCCTCCAACATCTGGGGGCCGGACCTCTTCCCGGAGTCAGCGGTTAAAGAGGTCCAGAACGAAGCTACGAGAGTCAACCAGAGTCTCAAAGATCGTTGGGGCCTCTCCGCTAAGAGAAAGCAGGACTCGTCTGCTTCAGGTAAGAAACTGAAAAAGTCGAAGAGGTTTCAACCCTATCAAAAGAAACCTCAACACTTTGTTCAGGCAGTTTCAGCTGTCCCAGTCACCCAACCAGGACAAGCTGTCACAACGAAGAGCCAGACTCAACCTATCCTCCTGATCTCACCTCAGGCTCAACCATCCACCTCTTATGCTGTCTCCCCGGCGTTCAACCAAGTGTATGAAGGCCAGGCTTTTCAGCACTTCAACCGGTTTGCCAGGGGAAGTAGAGCCAGAGGAACGTTTCGTCAGAGAGGATCAGGCAGAGTTATCAACAGGGGAAAATACTTCCGTGGAGGCCGTGGAGCTCACCCAGCACAGCAACAGTGAGATCCCCAAGGTAGGAGGGAGGCTGTTCCTCTTCCGGCATCGGTGGGGGTTCAGCAAATGGGCACAAAGTATTGGGTCAAAAGGTCTGGGTTGGAGTTGGATCAAGGGCCCCCCTCCACCCAGACCATTCCTTCAACTTCCATCGAAGGAATTGACAGATTATGCGGAGGAACTCCTTCAGAAAGGAGCAATATCGAGAGTCAAGCATTTAAAATTTCAAGGTCGCTTGTTCAGCGTGCCAAAGAAAGGCTCATTAAAAAGAAGAGTAATCTTAGACTTGTCCCAGTTAAACTTATCCATTCGCTGCGACAAGTTCAAAATGCTGACCATCTCGCAGGTACAGACCTTACTTCCCCGTGGGGCCGTCACCACCTCTATCGATCTTACAGACGCATACTATCATATCCCAATAGCAAGACATTTTCGCCCTTACCTAGGCTTCAAGCTAGGGGACCAGGCATTCTCATTCAAAGTGATGCCCTTCGGGCTGAACGTAGCTCCCAGGGTATTCACGAAATTAGCGGAAGTAGTCGTTCAACAACTGAGGTCGCAAGGGATAATGGTAGTAGCATACCTCGACGATTGGTTGATCTGGGCGCCAACCGTCGAGGAATGCCGAAAAGAAACAAAGAAAGTAATTCAGTTCCTGGAATATCTGGGGTTCCAGATAAACAAGGGAAAATCAAGACTCACTCCGGAGTCCCGATTTCAATGGCTAGGCATCCAATGGGATTTATCCTCTCACAATCTGTCAATTCCAATAGCCAAGAGGAAGGAAATAATGAAGTCAGTAAAGCAATTTCTAAAGTACAAATATGCTTCAAGGAGAAACCAGGAAAGGATCCTAGGTTCTCTTCAGTTTGCTTCAGTGACAAACATCTTGATGAAAGCCAAACTGAAAGACATAAACCGGATCTGGCGCTCAAGAGCAAATGTCAGATCTTGGGACAAGTTGTCAGCAATCCCGCAAATCCTTCGGAACCGTCTGCGTCCTTGGACACAGATGAAGAATCTGTCCATGTCGGTACCTCTTCAATATCCTCCCCCGGTAATAACTATCCACACAGATGCTTCATTAAGCGGCTGGGGAGGGTATTCTCAGTTCAAGAAGGTTCAGGGAACTTGGTCACCACAGTTCCGCCAGCTTCACATAAACGTATTGGAAGCCATGGCAGTGTTCCTGACCCTAAAGAGGCTCCTTCCACCAAAGAACTCTCATGTAAAACTGGTTCTGGACAGCGCAGTAGTAGTTCACTGCATCAACAGGGGAGGTTCCAAATCAAGACATCTAAACCATGTCATGATAGCCATCTTTTCCCTGGCGGACAAGTACAAATGGCACCTCTCCTCCACCCACCTGGCGGGAGTAAGGAATGTGATAGCAGACGCTCTATCCCGGTCAGTTCCCTTGGAGTCAGAATGGTCTCTGGACAACAGTTCGTTTCAATGGATACGCCGAGGTGTCCCAGGTCTCCAAGAAGATCTCTTCGCTTCTCAAGCGAACCACAAGCTTCCATGCTATGTGGCTCCCAACCTGGACCCTCTGGCATATGCCACAGACGCTCTGTCCATAGACTGGAACCTGTGGAAGAAGGTTTACATCTTTCCTCCAGTGAATCTTCTTCTGAAAGTTCTGGACAAACTCAGGACTTTCAAGGGACAAGTGGTACTAGTAGCACCGGACTGGCCGAAGACCAATTGGTATCCCCTGCTTCTGGAATTGGGTCTTCGCCCCCAACGGATTCCCAATCCCAGACTCTCTCAATCAGTACAAATGAAGACTGTGTTCGCTTCCTCAGGAATTCTCAAAGCCCTAACTTTATGGACTTCATGAAATTTGCGGCTAAAAAAGATGCAGGTTTAGATCCCCAGAATATCCTTTTCCTGGAATCAGATAAAAGGGATTCAACTTTGAGGCAGTATGACGCTGCAGTTAAGAAGTTGGCATCTTTCCTGAAGGAATCAAACATCAAAATCATGACTATCAATTCAGCTATATCCTTTTTTAGGTCCTTGTTTGAAAAAGGGTTAGCAGCTAGCACTATTACTACAAATAAATCAGCCTTGAAGAAGATCTTTCAAATGGGTTTTAACATAGACTTAACAGATTCCTATTTTTCGTCTATTTCCAAGGCTTGTGCTAGACTTAGACCTTCTGTTAGGCCTACTTCTGTGTCATGGTTTTTGAATGATGTCCTCAAATTGGCTTCAGACACTGACAACTCAACTTGTTCGTTTATAATGCTCTTAAGAAAAACATTATTTTTGCTAAGCCTGGCTTCAGGAACTAGAATTTCAGAACTGTCGGCTCTGTCCAGAGATACGGGACATATAGAATTTCTCCCCTCAGGAGAAGTTCTACTATCCCCGGATCGCTTTTTAGCTAAAAATGAGGATCCTTTATTGAGGTGGGAACCTTGGAAAGTCATTCCTCTTCCTCAAGACCCTTCTCTTTGTCCAGTAATGACCTTACGAGCCTTTCTGTCTAGGACATCCTCCTCCTCTTCGGGTTCCCTCTTTAGGAGAGAAAAGGGTGGCACTTTATCAATTAAATGCATAAGACAACAGATCCTCTACTTAATTAAACAAGCAAACCCTGAATCTTTCCCTAAAGCATATGATGTCAGGGCAGTAGCCACCTCAATTAACTATTTCCAGCACATGAACTTTGATGAATTGAAAAAGTATACTGGATGGAAATCGCCGACAGTGTTTAAGCGACACTATTTAAAGTCCCTAGAATCTTTAAAATTTTCAGCAGTGGCAGCGGGAAACATAGTTTCTCCTGACACTGCCCAGTAGTTATAGTTGAAGATCCAGATCTCCTTTCTGCCTGCCTCATTTAACATTTTGTCCATCCTACCGTACTGCTCTACACTTCGCCTTTAGCCTTAGCTGCTTATCTGAATGGCTTAGTGGTGTGTCCCTTATTATTTTTTTTTTTGCTAGGGTCACCCACAATTTTTGTATATATATAAGCTTAACGAGTGTGGTCCCCTTATTTTTATGCTAGGGTTCCACACACTCATCTTACAATGGTTTTGATGCTTTGTGATTGTTCAATATTTGTATATGTGAAACCTATTGAGTGTGTTCCCTTATTGTATTGTTAAGATTACACACACTATCATATAATAATATTTTGATGCTTTGTAATATTTTGTATAATTTTAAAATTTTTACATGTTTGTGAGAAACCAATTACTATGATTTATCTCACATTTAGAGATTAAGTGGATATAATTACTTGTAAATTTATATATAATTTCACAAGTTTCTTTTGATGTTATTATTTTGTATACATACCTTTTTCTCTAAATTATAGTATTGTAGATTTAATTTTTGGTTTTATTGAGACCCTCTTATATTTTCTTTAATCTTGTGCTATTTCTCTGGTACTATTTCACGCAGCGACACGAACTGAGCCCAGAAAAAGGATTTTGACATAGGAAAAATCTATTTCTGGGCGATGGGTTCGTGTCGCCCAGTGAAATCCCACCACTGCCCTGCCCTGCCCCCCAAGATTGCCTGCTAACTTCAGGATGGCCACCAGAGGCGTGGCGATCGGCGTGGCGTGGGGTGTAGTGGTAGTAGTTGCCGCCTCGACCTGTGGATCGGCTCTCTCGTTTGGGAATTTTGATATAGGAGAATTCTAAATGGCAAGAAGTTCGTGGTAGTGGTCTCACTCGCCCCAGTTACCATACCGACACCCTTCTTTTATTTTGGGTGAGCGAGTCAGTTATACTGACATCTTTGATTTGTTTTTTCTCTGGTATTTGTTAGCTCATTTACCTTAGAAATAATAAACTAAAGGATTATTTCACTGGGCGACACGAACCCATCGCCCAGAAATAGATTTTTCCTACGTCAAAATCCTTTTTTCGACCATTTCGGTCGAGTCAAAGTTGACTGAAGGTTGAAATTTGGGCACTTATCGTTATTTATATGAAAATATTTCAAAACTGATAAAAGATACAACCATCAGTTGTTTATATTTGTATTCTACATAAAATTGCACACATTTTCATATATAATACTCCATGTAAGGGCTAGTATAAAATGGTGCAAAAATTATGTCAAAGTGACAAAATAATTTCTGAGATGTGTCGCTATACTTTTTAGTGCAATAAGAAAGAAATTCGCGCTTGCGCGCCTGCGTAACGATTGTAAACAAAACAACGCCTTGATCCATGAGCTCCCAGCATCCTCCAAGGCGCGTGATTCAAAAGTTTTCGTCTAGTAGGCTTATAAGTATTTTTCCCCGAATTTTTAAAAAACTTATATATAGACGTACCATACGTCCAATCGGCACTGAACAGACAATTTATATCGACGTTTGATACGTCCAATTGGCGTTAAAGGGTTAAATAACCCTCACATTTTCCCTTGCAGAGAATTAAGTGTAAGGGCAGAAAGTATTAGGAGAGAATGGTACCTATGGAGGACAGTGTTATCATCGACCGAGAGTTTATCCCAGTAATTACTTTTGGATAGTGCAGGTGGCCCTCAGTTAGTGGCAGGAGTTCGGTTCCTGGCCACCGATGCTAAGCGATTTTAAAGCCTATGGCCGCCGCACACCTTCTTTCGAAATTCTAGACCAGTCAAACGGCGCCATAATCCTGCAATGGTGCAATAATTAAAATTATATTTATGCAGTATGGTACATACTATAGAATTTACTGTACTGTAGTTCTGTACAGTACATTATAGTATTATAAATACTGTAAAGTGAAAAGAGCCTAGCTTTAATCCTTTGAATGTCTAGAGTATGTAAAGATATAATAAGGTTTTATTTAGTGTACAGGTAGCTGTTGTGTTTAAGTTACGATAATTCGTCTTACGATAATCCGATTTTATGAGAGACCAAATAACAATAGCCTAACTTTATCCCATCTTCTAGTTATATAAGTTCAAAAACGGCAAAAGAGAATGATGAAAGTATGGTTTTAACGTTCATACTCGTTGCGTAAACGTCTACAGCCATGAACAACCGAACAAGAAACAATTTTTTTTTTTCTAAGTACAACCGAATTGGATAATATCCGTTTGGCTTGTATTTCAATCATCGTACTATAGTACACTATTGCTGTAGTTGTTATAAATATGTAGAATAGAACTGAGATATCTTAATGTAATAACTTTATTCGCTATAAATTAAAGATCAGTATAGATCAAAGATCAATTGGGAAATATACTGTTAAATTTAAACCAAGTTGTAGCTGAAGCTGAGAAAACTGTTCAAGCTGCTAATGACTATTATCGTGCATCGGCAACAAGGATAAAACTCCAGTAAACGTATGCCATCAAACACAACTGTAGATAAAATTAAGGTAAAATCATTTTAATCAAAACTACTGTGCTTGAAAGAACACATTTTACTGTTGGTTTCACGCCATTATAAGATAAATAACGTAAAGTTCATATTACGATAATATAAAGGAAAATTGCGAACGGAATCACATAATTTTTTTAACGCAATAAATATGCCGCCAATGTAATCTGTTAAAAAAAAAAAAATCAGTTCACAATCACGAGACATATTCAATTCATGTTTCCACCTAAAAACACGTATAAGGAAAAATAACCTTGTCTCATATAAGTCAAGTATCTACATATTCGTTTATGCTAACTAGAGGCAAGAAAATTTGCTCAGAATTTCGTTAAATATGGCAAAACAAACTCGTATTCGCCTTCAGCTGATTTCAAACCGAAACATTGGCTGTTCCGCGGAATACTGGCTTAGATTTGCCATAGTATTTTATAATACAATAATATGAGAATACATATAATATTATAGGATATAGTGAAGTAATGTATAACTTTTAAAGGATTTATGTGAAAGATGTGTGTTTACTTTTTCTTCTGTGCTTCTCTTAATTTTCGTCACTATGCCATCTACGTAGCAGCAGCATCTCGAGCTCGTACGGACATACCTCAATTTTTTGCTCAAGTAACAAAGCCAAAAATCGACCGAGTTGCACAGTTATATTTTGTACTTCTATCCCATGGAAAAACAAACAAAATTGCAGTGTTGCAAAATCGAATGTATACGCGAGTTTTTTCTTTTAAAATAAATTTATACAGCAATTGTAAATATAATGTTATAAAAACGTGATTCAATTATGTATATAAATTAAAATATTATTCGGATGTGACTGAACAACCTGTTGTCTTCATCATGTGAAGGGCTGTTACAAAGACTTTAAATGGACATGTGTGCTGACACTGTATCATATTTATATACAATTAAGACCAATGAGTTGATTAACAGCTCTCCTAGGGCTGGCCCGAAGGATTAGATATTTTATGTGACTAGGAACCAATTGGCTACCTAGCAACAGGACCTACAGCTTATTGTGGGATCCAACCACATTGTATCAAGAAATGATTTTCTATCACCAGAAATAAATTCCTCTGGTTCCGCGTTGGCCGAGCTGAGAATCGAACTTCGGACCGCTGGAATGGTAGCCGAGCGCGAAATGCACTCAGCCAACGTGGAACTATATTTATGTACAAAAATAAAATAAATACCCTGTAATGCATTTTTCATACACATTTTAAACATAAATGCATGAAAACTTTTAACAAAAAGCTGAAGTTTCATAAACAAAAATGAGTTTTCATCAGCTCCCAAATTAATAAAATAACACCATGCATTTTTCGGAACAGTGGCAGACAAGAACGAATATGAAAAAATATCCTCTGACAATGTGGGGGATAGTTACAAATCTGCCTTAATTTTTATCAAATTCATGTAAAAAATGAAAATACCTTTTACGTATTATATTTTCATACACATTTTAAACATAAAAGCATGAACATGTATAAAATCGACACATCGATTGCTAAATTTGCACTCTTTTTAACTATATTTTCGGAAGAGCGTCAGGTGGCTGCTTACAAGAATGAACATGAAAAAACATCGTATTTGATAACGTGAAGTGCCATTTCAAAAGCTGCCTTAGTATCATATTTCTGCGCATAAATAAAAATACCCTATACGTAATACATTTTCATACACATTTTAAACATTAAAGCATGAAAGTTTATAAATCGACACATCCATAGCTAAATTTCCACTTATGGAACTCTATATTTTCGGCATAGAACAGCGTCAGAGGCATATATTTTACCTTAATACCTATGTAATAACTCGCAATAAAATTTGTTAATATCATTTGCATAACCTTTATGGTCTGAACGGCATTTCTACAAATGTATGAACTTGTTAGACAACGGCGTTAGCGGCGTTGTTAACTGAAAATTGTGCTGTAAAAATACCTATAAATGCCTTATTTTATTCATGTATATTTTTTACGACAGCTGTAAAACTGATTCACCGCTGAGCGATTGTGCCGTTAACGGCGGGCCACCTGTAATTGCTTCGGCAGTGCATTTTGAAGACTTTTGAGATGTTTCTCATGTCTCTACAAGGAGGGCACGCTTCTAAGTTGATGCGGGAGATTGTGAAGGTTCATCTCTTCCAGCAGAAACACTCGTATCAGCATGACGCCAGCTCGTACTTCGAGCTTTCGATGGTGCACGCAAGCGCCTTCTATCATCTAGCACAGAGGCTCCAGTGGCTCGAGCGTCGGTGCCAAAGCTCCCAGAGCACCAGAGTGTCCATGAGTGCTCATAAGCATCAGAGCATCCATGAGCCCCCAGGGCTGTCAATAAGGGCCCAAGAGTGTCCATTATTGCTCAGAAGAGGCCATGGCTGCCCAGGACCATCCAAGAGTGCACGTAAGTGCCCAAAAGCATCCATGAGCACCCATGGTCAACATCATATGCCTAAATTGAAGATCATACAAGAAGAAAGCAACTAAAGACACTTTTTCTGGACGAATGAGAGGCTGACGAGAAAACACTTAAAAGAATATAGAAAGTACCTTATTTTAAAGAATTAAAAGAACCTTCCAGAGGGATTCATCCCTGTGGGGGGTTGTACATGAATCAAATAAAGGGTATAGTCAGCACATACATTATTTTCTCTCCTACTACTAGCCTTATAATGTTATCCACTTGCTTCCATGTCTGGCTCCCTCACTTCGTTCTGATGCCATTTGTGTCAGGGTTAGAAATGTTAACCTTGTGATAGTGATGTATGATATTGAAGAGTTGTGCAGCAGAGGAGGTGACTATTCGTCCCTTGATTTTCCTAGACGAAAGGTACCTGTCAGACTCCCGTGCACCTGGGAGGAGGCAAACTAGAAGCCCAAGGGCAGGGAGGGTTAATGTGCAAGTAGTCGCTCACTCAGTCAGAACTGTTGCCAGTCCCAGGTATTGACAGACAGCCATTGGAAAGGCATCTTCTGGATGTGTAGTGGAGGATGTAGCTTTACGGCTCTTTTCGAATTTCCTAACCCAGTCCGTCATATTCCCCTAAACCTGGAAGGAGGCATGCTGTCGGTCAGTGGGGTTCATAAAGGTCAAACCTGTTGTCGGCAGGTTTCAATGGACAACCATTAAAAAGGAGTCCATATAGCATGCTTGTCCTTACTTTTTGAGTCATGGATCCTAGTGCTGTGTGCGTGTCAGCTCTTCAGTCTAGCCTCTAGCAGGGTCTCGATAGACAGCCACTAACGAGATAACTTCATGGAGGTGTAGTGGAAGTGGCGGCTAGCTGGCCTGTCAGATATCCTAGACTTTAGTCCATGTCATTTTTCCCTTGGGAGGGGACATACTGGCAGTCGAGCGGAGTCCAAGGGGTCTACACGTAGTCGGTCTCTCAGTCGCACCAGTAACAAATCCCAGGTGGTGATGACAGACAATCAGTAGAAAGGCACCTTTTCCAGTAATCATTTTTTCTCTAGTAATGAGGCTTTAAGCCCTGAAAAGAGGTGCCAGTGGCAATCTAGCAACAAATACTGACCATTGAAAAGGTCAGCAGTGGATGTGTCTTGCACCCCTCAGGTGCCTCCCAAGGAGGCTAAAGAAATGAGACCTTGTAGTTTCTGGGATAGTCCAGAGAGTTTTTTCAATGTATATTTTTCTCCCAGAGAGTCCATTTTTTTTTCAGTCTGTGTGCCCTGTAGTGTCGGAAAGATTGTCAGTTCATCTACATTCTGAGTGCTCATCTGAGCACCGAATGATGCGAGGTACAAAACTTAAGGACCATTCTTGGTCTCTCAAATGCTCTTTAGCATCAAAGCACCCATTGGCTTCAGAGTGCCCATTGGCGCCAGAGAGCCCATTGGCACAGAACACCCATTGGCACTAGAACACTTGATGGTCTGCAAGCAACCGGAGGTTCGGGAGCAAACATTAGTGACCAAGCTCCCAGAGTTTAGTGAGCACCCAGCAGTTGAGCGTACTGTTTTTCCTGAGCGCCCAAACACTCATTGAGCGCCCACTGAAGGACAGGTGCCCTTTGGCAACAACTTCCATGCTTCATCTACTTCTCAAGTGCTACTTCAACAATACTGGACCCAGATTGGGCTCACATCCAATGCTGTTTGGATGTCATTTTAGGTTTTTCTCAAACATTCCACCGTCTAACGCAGTAGAGTTTACTTTATCGCCAGTTTGTTTCAGCAGAAGAAGAGAGTCAAATCTGGATGAGGCTTCGCCTCCAACTCTTTATGCTTCCCTTTGTTTTCTTTTTGAAGAACTTACCAGCCTTCCAAATGAGCAGTTTATCCGTAGATACAGATAAACTACCTACATGGTGCTATCTATTTCATAGACTGCTGGTTAGCAGACAAAAGAGAGCAAGGGAAGGCTGCTTCTCTTTCCCTCCGTACTCATTGAAGAGAAGACATTCATATTATGCTACTGTAGAAGCTTCTTCCCAGACTGCACTTACCTCCTTCCAAGGAGACTTTCCAGGTCTTATTGAGCCTATATGCAGGTCTGCTTTTTCCGATTGCTAAAGTTATTTTTTTTTCATCTTAGTTGGATCACTTTCTAAGAAATCTTTTCAAGTTGTTTGAAGTGATCAGCTTTATGGATTGGGCAATTGGCGCCCTAGCAAAGATCCAAGATCTGATGATCTTTTTACTGATTTCTTTGCTTTTCATTCTTGTATTGACATAGCAGTTAGGGTGGCTCACTGGAGTTGGCATTCACCTTTACTATGGGGATACTTAAGAAACATGAACTTCGGTGTTCCTTTACCTTTAAAGGCGTATCTTCAGCACAAAAGTCAGCGCTTTTGTTTTCCCCTTTAGTTCATGATATCCTTTTTCCACTAGCAGTAGTAAGCAGTGTCACTTTTGAGTTGCTAAGGAAGGCAACTCAGGACTCGTTGGTACAACCTTCGAAACGTTCTGTGAAAGTTTTGACTCTTGAGTGCTGAAGCCTCTTCTGAGTGGTAAAGTCTCTTCCCCTGTACAACAGTTGCCCTTTTGAGGGGGTAGACAAGGTCACAATTCAGACCAAGAGCGAATGTCTGATACCCCTCCAAGGCTTTCAAGAAATCAACATCCAAACCACCTCCTAAAAAGTGAAGGTGTTTTGCCCTTTGCAGCAGTAGGAGCCAGCGGCCAAGTGAGGAAGGGGGGCAGGTGAACCTGGATGTATGATCATATTCCTCGCTTATTCCCCTGTTTTTCTTTTCTCAATCCCCTTACTCTGAAGACACCGTGATGAGTATCCTCTGGGTTTTACTATGATGTTTTACTGAGATCCAGCATCTTTAGCTTTCGGGTACACTATGTCCATTACTTCCATTCTGCACCCTATTCATTTGGTGCCAATTACAGCCTGGCACTGTCACTTGTGCTGAGCTCCCACAAGTGCCCACCAGTCCCGAGCTCACAGCTCAACAATTGTATAGAGCTTCTGGCACCATCTACAGACTGACATCAGAACATTCTCTGAGTGTCCAGATACTCTTCAACTCTGTGTCCATTTGGGGTTTTCAGAGGACCATCCTTTGTATATAAAGCTGTATGGCAAGATCAGTTTCATCCATTGAGAATAATTTATTGCACTAATGGACTTTTACCATGAGGCACACACAGAATAAGGAGAGCAGTTTGCCTTCATATAAGTAAAGCTAAGGAAATCAGAGTAACCTCTTCCCCTTTAGCTTGCATATTTTCTGCCTTCAATTTCATGGCAGTTAAAAGTGTGTTCAGACCATATCTAGACTGGCATGGAATAGAGGAAGGAAGCATAGGATTTTTCCCATTATCTCTAATAAGGTGACTATTATTTGTAATATGGTGTCGAGTTGTCGAGTCTTGCAGAGCCAGGGGGTGCAGTGCACCTGAAACACCCACCACTCTCTGTGGATAGGTTTTGGATTTATCTCAGTTTAAGGTGACAGTATTGTATGGTTGTTTTATTTTGGTGCTGCGCCCAGGGTAAGGGTGGGCACCTATCATGCTTTGCTAGCCGTCAGAATATACTTTCCTCACTGCAAAGTGACCCCTGGCTATACCACCACGTCAATACAGGTTAAGATGAACACCAACCAGAGGCAGTATCCCAGTAGCTCTCTTAACTGATAAGGAAACGACAAGCATTGTATTCAGTGCTGGCCGCATTTCTATTTCAGTTTATTGCATATTTTGAAAAAGTATATGTCCATGTCTTCCACCTACTTCAATGTGAAATCTGCTATGTAATTATTGTTTGTTACATAATTAAAAATAAAATTTTTATATCAAAACAAAGTTTTAATTACTATACTTACCAGAGCCCTCCCTCCCTCCCCTCTGGTGGATATAAGGAGTGAACAAAACTGAGCTTGCCCACAGTCATTCCTCTTCTCCTGCTAGTAGGAAGTGTTATCCGTGAAATTTTGAATTCAAGCTGCCGTTTAAGTGGAACTCATAGCTTCGTAGCTACTGGGAAAGTGAAATTAAAACTGCTTTATTATAAAAATGTCATTATTTTATGGAATAAGATTTAGTTGTCTTGAAAACTGTTTTATGATTGAAACCTGCTTTATTTCAGGCCACCAAAGCCTCTGATGATTTGCTGCAGTTAACAGGAAACCCATTTGCTGACATTCTAGCACCTCCTGGTGGAGCTGCACCAGCTCCTGTAGCTACTCAGCCTTACACTAATGGTAGGAGAGTAGTGTTTCTTCATTGATAATTAATCAGGTTTTTGGCATGGTTCATAATGGTTTCATTCTAGTGTGCTTATATTAGTGTTGTATTTTTATGGCTGTGTTCTGTGTCTTTCATGTTTTGAGTGTGAGTATTTCTATCTAGAAAGTTAAAAGTTGTATCAAGATGACATCAAAGCTTGAGTGGTGTTGACCCTTAGAAAGCTGTGCTATGACAGCCATGGGTCCCTTTATTTGTAGACATAATCATTAGTTATAAGAAGGATAATCATGCAGTCTATTGTCATTGAATTAGAGTGCACTAAAGGTAATTTAAAATCCAGTTTAATGTACGTATTATACAATCAAAAGTAAAGATGATGATGTAGAAATGGGCCAACATCTGAGATTCGTCATCACAATATGCCTAACAAGTAGGATTTTGGATAAATTATTATTATAACTATATTTACTCAACCAAAAGGTTTGATCTTGCGACATGTACATAATAGACAAGATTGTTTGGCGATAGACTAAATTGATTGTTGAAAATCCAGGACTGGTAAGCAGTCATATTTTGCGGTGGTGTAGTAAGTAAAAGCTTCACTGACGTTCCTGGATTTGAAAGGCTCCTTGGGTTCGCGCCCGGGTCCAGGCAAGTCTATTATCGAGAAAAAATTCCCCTTCGGTTAAGCATATAGGAAAATATATTAATTCCGAGGTAGAGCGAATTAGATATTAAAGGAAATTGTAGCTCAATATATGTATATGAATCACGGAAATGGGACATAATTTATGTATATACAAATATATATATATATATATATAATAATAGTATATTATATATATGTATATATTATATATATATATATATATTATTATTTAATTTTTATATATAATAAATATTAATATATATTTTAATATTATAATATATATATAAATATATATTATATTATATATATATAATATTATAATTATACTTATTTATGATTTATATATGAAACATACATATGTATATGTATAGTATATATACATATTATATATATGTATATACATACATATGTATATATATGTATATATCATAATGATATATATGTATATATCATACATATGTATATATATGTATATATACATACATATGTATATATAGTATATAACATATATATAGTATATATACATATATATATATGTGTATATATATATATATATATATATATATATCTATATATATATATATAATATATATATATATATATATATATATATATATATATATATATATATATATATATATATATATATATATATATATATATATATATATATATATATATATATATATATATACGCTAGGACAACTCAACGCTAGGACAACTCGGTGCCAGGACAACTCATCACCAGGGCAACTCAGTGCCAGGACAAATAGAATGAACTTATTAATGGAATTTTATAACAGCTTTTTAAAACCAAATGAAAGTAATTCATTAAGGATCAAATTTTAATATGTACATGACAAATTTTAATTTACAAATTTATCGAAAATTTTATGCAATTCCTCTTAAACATTCAGAGGAAGATTGTTGCGAAAAAGAAGTAACAATCTGAGAGTGTTTTCTCACATGAAAAAGAATGAACACCTTCTTGTTCAGACCAAGGAAGAAAATATGATACATATGGCTTAGTAATTGAAATGCTTTTACTTTTGTACATGCAGTTGACCATTCGTATTCACGTTCTCAAATAAGCAGACTCGGCTATTCGTGGGTTTCTCCATGGATCATATCTACCCATTATTCACAGACAGTTTCCCTATTCGGGGTATTTTTCATTGAGAAATATTAACTATTTACTGAATTTTTATATCAGTTTCATGACTAAATGCATTTTTCATGATAAAACTGATAAACTATTCAGGTATAAGCATTTTTAGAGGGATTTTCGTGTGGTTGAACTAACAAAATAGGCTGTTCTATGCATTTTTAGGAGGGTTTTAATTATTCGTGGATTTTATTTGTAGAGGGGTTCTGGTATGCATCCCCTATGAATAGGGGGGTCCACTGTAGTTGCATTTTTGTGTGTTGGTGATTGTGTAAGGCGCAAATACATGAGAAATTTTATCTCTACAACTTGGCTTTGGTCTGTGCTTCTGGCAACCACGTGTCGGGGGTCGACCCTTGTGGTCTGCCTTGAGGGCTTAGTGGGAGGGGGGAATGTTAGTACAAGCTGTGCTAAACTTTTCAAATGTCACCACAGGGACAAGTCTTTAAGACTGGCAAAGGGTCTAATAGGATTATTATCTACCAACATTGCAATGTTGGTTTCGCCTCCTAGTGATATCATTTCATATTTTGTTCGTTGGAGGACTTTTTTAGGATTTGAAATCTAAACAGGACCATTACCTTTACTATTAAAGAGAAATTTGGAAAAAACTATGAAGTGATATTTTGTGTGATATTCTAGTCATAGATATTTATCATATTTACTGATTTTACCAATAAATTAATGAACTGTGTTTATATAGAAATACAAGATTATCTTTTTGTAAATATTAAATGCAAAGGTTTCTAATAAGAGTTCCAATTTTCCTTATTTTTTGTATAATTTTACAAGTAAATTAATGTAGTTCTTTGTATAAAATGACAGGTGAATTTTCTTATGTAATGACATTATTCTTAAAGATATGTATTAAGTTTTTTCCTTGGGCATTCTGGAAAGTCAATGATTCATAGTTTTTTTTTTTTTTGTTGGCTGACATATAATTTATTCACTTGATATGATTTAAGTCAGCATATAGAATTATATATTACTGCAAAATATTTAACAGCAAAACAGAAGCAAACCTCAAATGTGCACACTGTAACAGCCAACACTAGTATGAAGCTATAAATTCTTTCTGTGAATTTGGAAATTATCTAAATACTTTTGACAAAAGCTTTTGTTAATTTGACAAGCAAACCATTGTCCCAAAACTCATAAGTGCTGAGTAGGGTTGTGGTGAGTGGTTAATTGAAGTATGTGAAGGAACATGATAGAATTTTGCACATTATTACTTTTTCACAACAATCTCCAACTGAATATTTGAGAGGAATTGCATAACATTTTCAATAATTTCGTACATTAAAATTTAGGTCTTCTATAAAAACTTATCCTAAGAAAATTAACTTTTATTTGGTTTTAAAAGCTTTTTTAAAATGGCCATTGATAAGTTTATTTTATTTTTCCTGGCACTGAGTCGGCAGTGGTAAGTTGTCCTGAACCCCTTCTGTACATCCCCCTCGATCCTCGACCACATGTCTTGTGCAATCTGTTCAACTCCCCATCTCTCAACTCCTAATCACACTCATTGTAGATTGCAGTAGTGCAGCTATGGACACTGGACTCTCACCTCATGTACTCCGGGGGAAATTCTCCCCTTCATTTCCTTCGCTCCATGTGCATGGAAACGTACGGTCACCTATTCATCCACTTCAAGTTCTAAATCATTGTTATTTGTAATCTGTTTTATGGAGTTCTAACATCCCTCTCAAACCCATATGGTGTAATCCTTTTTTTTTTCTGATATTATGGCAGACAGGCCAGCCGCACTTGGCAAACAGCAGAGCACCAGTGGTAGACATTCCTTCTCAAGACCCAGATACTTACAACATAGTCTTGGGAATGGCCCCACTTGGGAGACACTTGTCCCAGTATTTTCCATTAGCTCAGCCACCTCGCAGAAGGAAGTGCCCTGGCAAGAGGGGAGGCTCCAGATGAGGATCAGAATCTACAACTTGATCTGCCATGAATGGGGTTTTTGCTTAGCAAGCAAAAAGATATTGAGGCAGTAATATGGAATGAAGAGTGGTCAGTAGCAGTCTTGAGACAGAGCTACAGACTGCTCTTTAGTTTCACAAAAGCCCTGCTAGCTCTGTTTCTTATCCTGTTCTTATTCTACTGCCCAGGCTTACCAAAGGGGAGAGCCCTGCAGGAGGGGGTCAGAATGATGCTGCGGAAGGAAGCGGTGGAGGTTGTGTTGGACAACTCCCTTGGATTCAACAGCTGCCTCTTCCTAGTGGAGAAAGTCTCGGGAGGTTGGCATCTGGTGATAGACCTGTCAGCATTTAACAAGTTACGGACCAGAAGCCCGTCTTGACAGAAATGCCCCAGTGGTGGTTATCATCAGTGGGGGACCTCATGGCTTGGTGGATCTGCAGGATGCTTGCCTCCACATCCCCATTCTGTCGACCCCCAGGAAGTTTCCATGGTTTGTTGCCAAGGGAGTTACATACCAGTTAAGGGCTCTTTACTTTGGTCTGGTAGCAGCGCCTCATTCTTCACCAGAATGTCTCGGCTGGTATCTGCTTGGGCATAAGCAGTACTTCAACAACTGGCTAATTCTTGCCTCATCTTTGGAGGGGGCAGAGAGGGCCAGAGACACGATTCTGAACCTGTGCTGGATGTTGGGTATCGTAGCCAACCTACCCAAGAGGAACATCAAATACTTGGGGATGCTGATAGACAGATATAAGGGCCTTCCTGTTGCAGGAGAGAATAACAAGACTAATGAACATGTGACACAACTTCCTCTCTCATATAGTCCAGCCAGCACAGGAGTGGCTTTTACTCTTGGGCCATCTGGTCTTCTTTGAACACAGATGGTCCTGAGGCAGAGCACACCTCTGATCTCTCCAGTTGCAGATGAAAGGGACCAAAGAAGGACCTATCGCAGCCCAAAGAGGTAACCAAGAGAGTACAGGAGGCCTTCACATGTTGGAGAGATCCAGTCCGTGATGATAGGAGTACTACTTAACAAACCTCCCCCAGAGATACTGGTCTTCTCCAATGCCTCCTGAATAGGATGGGTTCCACACCTCAACAGAGAGTGCATTTTAGTGGCATGGGTTCCCAAGGAGGAGGAAGAGGAGCAAATCAACCTCCTGGGGATAAAAGCAGCATGGTTGGCTCCAGCATTTCCAATACTTCCTAGCAGGCCTCCTGGTTGTGGCAATGAGCGACAGCATGACAGTGGTAACCCAAGTCAACAAACAAGGGGGGGGACAATCTCCCCTGCCGTGCGACGTAGGAGCGAAGGAGTGATGATGCAAGAATGGTCAGCCTCCCAGGACCTGGAACTGATGGCCAGGTACAATCTAGGGAAAGGAACATTATTGCAGACCACCTCAGGAGGAAAGACGGTTATCAGGATGGAGTTCTCTCTCAACCAGCTGATAAACAGTCTGCTGGACTGTGGTAGGGCCCTGTGATAGACTGTTTTGGACGGCCGACAACTGCATGTTACTCTTGTCACTGGCCCCCCAATACTGGGCCAAAGAGCAGTGATGCAGAAATCCTTATAACTTGAGAAGGGTCCTGAACAGGCTCTACCAATCCTGAGGACTTTGGATAACCCTGGTAGTGCCCCCTGTGGCCACAGGCAGAGTGGTGTGCAGACCTGCTGCACATAATGCTCCTAGCAAGCTGCCTCAGTTGCCCAAAAGTCTGGTGAAAGAGCACAACAGAAGGTACCATTGATGCGTAGTTGGCCTCTGACTTCACAGTTGGAGGCTATCCAGCAGCTTCTTAGAAAAAAAGGTCTTTTCTAAGGACTCTGCAGAAGCCATCACAGATATCCTCAGACCCTCCTCCATCGGTGTTTACCAGGGCAAGTGGATGGAACACTGCCATTTGTAAAAAGAGGTAGCAGATTTTGAGTCTTCCTCAGATGATAAGATACTTTTGGTAAAAGCCATCAAGGGATACTGCGTGGCCATTACACAGGTTTCCTAGCCAAGGGGCAGTATCCTCTCCAAGTCAAGGGAGTTGTCAGCCATCATCCAGGGCTTCCAGAATAAATACCTCCTGGGAGAGATGGAGGTACCAGAGTGGGATGTTAACCAAGGTCCTTGCTAGTCTGTGTGGAACCCCCTGTGAACTCCTATTAATGCCTCAGACAGCCCTGTGTCATCTGGCTAAGACCCTAAACCCTTTTGTCCTGGACCTGAGACTTGAATGGTTCTCGTTCCCCCACTTGAAGGACTTCGTTAGGGGAGATGAGATAATGATGTACTCATTGAGAGCAGCATTAAGACTACCTGAAGAGGACAGTTACCCTCAGACCCAATTGCAAGAGGCTGTTTGTCAGCATGGACAGAATGAAGAAGAGGTCTTGAAGAATACCATCTCTAGGCTAAGGGAGGTCATCATGAGGGCTTACAACTTTCAAGCAGGATGGAGGATAATCCTATCAAGGATGAAGGCCCATGGAATAGGCTCACCAATGGCATACACGAAAAGCCACTCCCTCCAACAGGTACTGACAGCAGGTGTGTAGAAGTGGCAATCCACCTTCACTTCCTTGACCAGATAAGTTGGAAACTGCTGTATACTCACCTTGTAGATTAGTAGTTCTTAACTTTTATTGTCAGTGACACAAAATCTTGTCCAAATTAACCCTTAAACGCCGAAGCGGTAAAAAAAAAATTGTCTCCCGTGTGCCGGAGGTGTTTCAGAGTGAGCGCGGAAGCGGAAAAATTTTTTTTTCAAAAAACCACCATAAATCTAAATATTGTCCTAGAGACTTCCAATTTCTTTCAAAATGAAGACAAATGATTGAATATTACTATATAATGTAAGAGTATTAGCTTACAATTGCAGTTTTCGACCCTATCTGATGAGTTAAAGTTAACCGAATGTCTAATTTTTTTATATATATTTTTTATATGCAATTATTTCGGAAATAAGAAAAGCTACAACCTTCATATATTTTTCGTTTTATTCTACATGAAATTGCGCACATTTTCATATATAAAACTCTATGAAATGCCTAATATGAAACGGAGCAAATATTCCGAGAATGGGACGTACGCATTTCGGAGATTTGTGGCGTAGAATCCGCGCGCGGAGGGAAGGAAAGATTTTTTTTTTAAATTCACCATAAATCTAAATATTTTGCTAGAGACTTCAAATTTGTTTCAAGATGAAGATAAATGACTGAATATTACTAGACTGTAAGAGTTTTAGCTTACAATTGCGTTTTTCGACCATTTCGGTAGAGTCAAATTTGACCGAACGTGGTTTTTTTTCTATCGTGATTTATATGCAAATATTTCAAAAATGAGAAAAGCTACAACCTTCAATTATTTTTTGTTGTATTCTACATGAAATTGCGCACATTTTCATATATAAAACTCGGAAGAGTTACCGCGCGGATGTAAAGAAAATGTTATTTTTTCATAAATTCACCATAAATCGAAATATTGTGCTAGAGACTTCCAATTTGTTGCAAAATGAAGGTAAATGCTTGAATATTACTAAAATATAAACGTTTTAGCTTACAATTGCGTTTTTCGACCATTTCGGTAGAGTCAAAGTTGACCAAAGGTTGAAATTTTGGCAATTATCCTTATTTATATGAAAATATCTCAAAACTGATAAAAGCTACAACCATGGGTTGTTTTTAGTTGTATTGTGCATGAAATTGTGCAATTTCCATATATAAAACTTTATATAACGGCTAATTTTAAAATGGTGCAAACATTACCGCAATCGCATGTATGATTTTTTTCGGAAGAGTTACCGCGCGGACGTAAGGAAAAAGTTTTTTCATAAATTCACCATAAATCAAAATATTGTGCTAGAGACTTCCAATTAGTTGCAAAATGAAGGTAAATGATTGAATATTACTAAATATAAGGTTTTAGCTTTACATTGCGTTTTTCGACCATTTCGGTAGAGTCAAAGTTGACTGAAGGTTGAAATTTTGGCACTTATTGTTATTTATATGAAAATATCTCAAAACTGATAAAAGCTACACTCATGAGTATTTAATTGTTGTATTCTACATAAAAATGCGCACATTTTCATATATAATACTTCATGTAACGGCTAATTTACAATGGTACAAAAATTATGTCAAAGTGACAAAATAATTTCCTAGATGTGTCACAGATACTTTTTAGTGCGGCAAGAAAGAAATTCGCGCTTGCGCGCCTGCGTAATGATTGTAAACAAAACAACACCTTGATCCGTGAACTCCCAGCATCCCCCAAGGCGCGTGATTCAAAAGTTTTAGGCAGGTAGGCCTATAAGTATTTTTCCGCAAATTTAAAAAAAACTTTTGTAAGTCGACGTAAAATACGTCCAGTCGGCACACGAGAGACAAAAAATGTCGGCGTAAAATACGTCCAGTCGGCAGTAAAGGGTTAATCATAGTGACCCATGCCCTCATAATCATTTCCTTTTTATAATTATGTTTATGAAAATGTGTTATAGAAACAAAAATTACATTGAGATTTTTATTAACCCTTTAACGCCGAAGGGGTATAATAAA
>NC_087217.1:29929136-29936636 GCF_015104395.2 Macrobrachium nipponense | reverse complement strand
CTTTTATATACTTTGCCCCTTTCACCTAGATGTAGGTAATTACAATGTAAATTTGTTACAAGTAATTCCATTTTGTTTTCTCACATTGTACACTGCAAATATGGTTGCCTACCTAATAGAGATCTTGGACTTGCACATTTTATTCTCTGCAATTGATGATGTGGTGACGAAATACTCAGAAAAGTTGTAGTCACATTCTTATAGTGAGCCTTTTTTTATTCATTAAATCATACTACATTACTAACTATCTAATTACTTGAAACTTACTTTTTGAAAATAGATATAATTTGCCATTTTATTATACGTATTAGTGTTCATGTAAGTGTGAGGATTAATAAATTCATTGTGGTTGACTGGTTTGCTGTTCGTAAACACATTAGGATTCTATTTTTTAGAGGATCATATATTGAAATAAATTTTTAGAATGTGTTTTAATTTGTGGGTGCATGATACATTAGTATTGGTTAAACAAATTTTTTTTTACATATTAAAGTTGTGAAATTCTCTGATATGTAGAATTTAGTCTTATTAGTATGTGTTCAAGTATTATAGGACTTTTCTTTCTTTCAAAAGAGGTTTGGTATTAAGTCAGCATTTCATCTGATTGTGTTGCTGCAGGTAGGTAAATAAGCACAGTATATGTTAAAACTTTTGAATTGTGTTTTGATGTGTAAAGTTGACACATGCAACTTGTGTTTGCCATCTTGTTTCCTCACATTGCATTTTTATGTAGTGCACAGTATACTGTATTTATAGTAGTTCAACAATGAATACCAGTAGTGTTGTATTTTATTCTTGATGGCTTCAAGTGATTTCCATAGTGCCCGTAAATTTATGGATATAATTATATATTGATTGGTGTGGAATTCAGGGTTTTCTGAATCAGAGGACTGCTCTCGTCCATTGTTTTTATTTATTTTTTTTATTAATAATGAAGATTTTACATACTTTGAATTATTCAAACATTAAATGGCTTCCATTTTTATTATCCTTGAAAAATTCTAGTTGGACTCTGTGTAGATCTAAACTAGTCCTGCAGTTATATAAAAGGAATTAAACATCTATACAGTTTCAGGATGGTAAACATAATTTGTAATGAAATGATTTGCTTGTTTAGATGAGTTATTTCAGATTGTTCCCAGTGCATTTTGTTAATCACATCCAGTGGGGGATTCATACCATGTTTTCATTAGATATTTACATCTTGCTTAAGGTAATGCTTGAGCTTCCAGTGTAGGCTTTTAAATCTATTGACATTGTAGATGTGTTAGTTAATTTTTATGGCCCCAAGTCAGAAGAGGAATTAATAATCTAAAGACTGTGATCTTGCTTAGAACGACTTGTTTATATAAATGTAAGAAAATTAGCATTTGTTTGTGCAGAGTCTGTGTGATAAGGGAAAGGGGTAAGCTTCTGAAATAAATGGTTAATCTATATTGTGAATGATTATTCTTTTCAGGCATTGTTTATTTGTTATGAAGTTTAGTAATTAAACACACACACACACACACACACACACACACACACACACACACACACACACACATACACACACACACACACACATATATATATATAATATATATATATACAGTAGTACCTCATACTTTGAACTTAATCCATTCCAGAAGCTTGTTCGAAGTTCGATTTGTTTGAAATATGAAACAAATATCCCCATAAGAAATAAATGGAATCAAGATAATTCGTTGCAGCCAACCCAAAAAATTCCTCTTTTTCACATTTTTTTTTATTATTAATTTGTTCAAAAATTAATTAAAGAGTGTAAAGTAATGAAGCAGTACGTTATATGAAGTAAAATTTTCAAAATTTTATTTTTTCTGTGTATTATTTACGAACTATTTGTTAAAAATGGCGCTTGGCTGGCTGGGGGATGGAGGGAGGAGAGACAGGAACATTGGTTGCAGTATGCAAAGGTTGATAATGAAATCAAATTTTACATATTATGTACTAGGATAATCAGAGAGAGAGAGAGTTTACACTTGGAACTTAAGTGCATGAAAGCGATTAATTATGCCACAATGCATCAACTTACTGTTGGCGAGCGGCAGACTTTTAAAATAAACAAGGATTTTGCAAACAATTCAGTAATAAGTCAAGAATGCAAGAAAAGGAAAGAGATAAAATAACTTTTCACAAAGAACCCATTTAAACAAACAATTGAAGGGATGCAGAAGCTGAAAGCGGCGCCAGTTTGTTTATTACAGAGCTGAGTTACTTTTACAGTAGGAAAAAATCATGAAAAGTAATTGTTACTAGGTAGGTATTTTACCGTAACAAAAATAAAAGTGATTTGGGCAGATCGAATGTAAGTGAAAGAAATGGGCGAATAATCATCCCAGATCAGCTGATAAGTCAGTGGGAAGCATAGCTGTTTCTTTTCTCTCTCTCTCTCTCTCTCTCTCTCTCTCTCTCTCTCTCTCTCTCTCTCTCTCTCTCTCTCTCAGTGCACTGAACACAGACTTGAGCAAGCTTTTTTTATTGTATTGCATTTGTTTTCATATTTTATCATTGTTAAATTTATTATGAAACATTTTATTTTTTATGTGAATTGATACTGCTTTTACGTACATATTACTATAGTAAAGATTTTGCTGTCTCTTCTCTCCTCAACAATACCACGATGGATAATAACTTGACATCATTCATTCATTATTCCTCAAAAATATAAACACGCCCTCCCTCTATCTCAAGTTAGCCGTGTATCACCGCAATGACGAAGGATTTTGTTAATCATTTATGCTAAATTTTATTGTGAAAAGCTGTTTTGTTATTATTGTTCAACTAGACCGTCTCACTCGGCACCGAACAATGGGTCAATTAAGACTGTATTGCATTTGATTGTTTTCATGTGTTTATCATTTATTGGGAAATTCCATTTTTATGCGAATTGTTATTGCGTTTTCATATGTACAGTAATATTTTAACCCTCTCTTCTCCTTCTCTCCTCAACATATCAAAACTCCCTCGTTCAGTCTCAAGTCAGCTGGGCGTGAAGTCACTGCGGTTATGTACGATTTTATAAATATTTTATTCTAAATGTTATGTTGAAAGCTAAATTTTATATTAAATGCTTTATACTTTTATTTTCTGTTGAATATGGATATCATTAAACTATCTACTATTGTAAATGAAAAAAAAATTAACACGGTTTAACTTAGGAGACCCAGTAGACCATCGAATACAAGTATAAACTAGATAATCAGTCAGTTTGAAGCATGAGCATTTGTTCGACGCAACGGTACAAAATTTTCTCTAAAATTTTATTTGAAAAACGGAAAGTTCGAAATAAGAAATGTTCAACAAATGAGGTACCACTGTGTGTGTGTATATATATATATTATAATATAATTATATAATATAATAATAATTATATATATTATATACTATATTATATTATATATATATATAATATTATTATATATCTTATATTAATTTTATATATATATACTATTATATATATATGATATATATTAATTATATATAATTATATATAATAAATTATATATATATATATAAATATATATATCTATATATATAATATATATAGTATACACCACATACACATACACATACACACCACAACACATACATTACATTATAATTATATATAATTATATTATTAATATATATTATTATATATATATTTATATATAATATATAATATATATATATATAATTATATATAATTATTATAATAATATATATATATAATAATATATATCATACACATACACTATATATAACACATACACACAATACATACACTTATATATATTATATATATTATTATTATTATTTTAAATTTAATTTATATATGTTATATTATTAAAAATATATATTATATATTTATAATATATTATCTAATAAGCACCATTCCTACTCATTTACGAGATAAATATATAGCTATGACGCGTCCTCAATAGTTCAGTGTGAGTGTGGTGTGTGGGTATAATTCCGTTATGTTAGTAGGGATAGATATACAGCATACACGACGCAACACACACATGTATATATATTATATATATATATATATATATATATATATATATATATATATATGAAATAATTTTGGTGTGATTTTATCATCAATTTAAGTGTTCTATTGCTCTGAGTAGAACAGTGTGTGCATGTCATCTTATTTGGTTTGAGTTTAAATATAGCAAAAGACTATGAAGGGGAAAATGATACTCATAATGTATTTTGTTAAAAAATGTAGAAAAAGAATGTATGGGGTAAAGCTTTATGAATATCTATTGGGTGAGTTAAGAAAGGCATTGTTCTTGTTACTACTTAGTATTATTTTATTAACAGTAATTAAATACTTAAGTATTTAATTACTGTTAATATTTTTAATGTTAACAGTCCAGCAAGAAATTAATTACATGAGAATAAATTATATAAAATTCACAAACATTTCAATAAACTCCTTCATGAGAATATCAGACCACAGAGAGGGATATTAAATGATAGGTGAATTGAATGTATACATAAATGGATTTGCTACTGGTAAGAGTGCCTGGTAATGTTGCTTCAAGTATCTTTTAAGACTTGTTAGTTTACAGATAGAGAGAAGTTGGAAGACTTAATAGTTTGCAGATAGACAGGATGTGGAGTCAGCAGTTTAGTAATATAGTATACTTCTTTATTTTTGTGGGAAGAAAACTGTGCACAAACAGAAATATTCAAGGAAGCATTTTTGAGTTTAGTCAAATGCATGATGCTAAAGGTGATGTGCAGTTAATAATAGGGTGGTAACGTGCATGCTTCTTTCATTGTTTTTTTAGATATAATACTGTATTTTAAGCATACCATTAGTTGTAGTTAAGCCTTATTGAATGTCATGTTCAAATGTACTGTATTTTATCTTAACTATAAGTCATCATTTCCTTGCCATCATTTGTTTTAAAGTAGATTGCCAGTACCAGTGATTGGTAAATGTATAGCTGTGAACACTCACTGGCTCTCTGTGCCATGGCTAAATAAACCTTTTGTACATTGTAGTAACAAACTCAATGATTTAAGATAGACCCAGTCTATTCTTGTTCTGTAGTTTTGTTGGAACATAGCCATTTAGAAGTGTTTGAGGATGCAAAAGATGAAATATTGCAAAGAAATTTGCATTTAGCATAATCCCCACTCCATGCACTTGATGGCTTTATTTTGTTTCACATTACGTATTTCATTTCTTTATTTTTGTTACTCCTCTTTTATTGTAATAGACTTAGTCTTCTTGTCAGTCACTCTGTTGGAGCCAGAAGAGATCTCTCTGAAGTCCTCATTCCCAGGAGTAGTAATGAGCGTTGTTGTTGTCCTCACAGGTGTCTCTCAGAGTGTCACTCAAAGCTCCAACTCGACTGGTTTTGTAACTGATAATGCGTTTGTTGCTGTTTTTGGAAACAATAGTGCAGCCCAGAGTAAGTTTTTTTATATAGCATGTTTTATTTTTGTTCAGATTTTCTTAAGTTATGCATACAATTAGATTTCTTTTTTCTCTTATTTTGTGTGTTTATATGATTAAGGTATTACAGTAAAGTACACTAGAGATATAAGATACTTGTTCTATAGCACCACTTTTATTATAAGAGGGCTATGAAATAAATGCTGTGGCTTGGGAGGGGTTAATTTTCATTTGGACGATGATTAAAAGTAAAATTTTGCAAATAGGAATTGGATTTGTGAAACAACTGAGTGTTCGATGGTTTGATAGTAATATTCATCTTTGGCTGTAGTGTTCATGTAGATAAGAAAGTGCTAAATGTCATAGTGCTCTTAAAATAGTAAGGCGGTATTGAATGATACAGGAGTCGTAGGCATAGGTAATTAAAAATGATAAGTGAAGGATGAAGTGCGCATATGAAACTGGGCTGTTGCTTGTCTTCATTATGTTTTTTATTTAATTTTTTTTATTTTCTTATTTTATTTCAAACATGCAGTATACAGTTTTGACTGTTTGAAAATAAAGGTTTGGATAAATACCATATTGTTGTGAAGATGATTACTTTTTTCACTTTAATGTTCAATGTACATTTATTGCATTTCTGTTGCATTAAATTTTGAGAAGCAGTGGTTAAGGAAGTGCTCATGAACTTTTTGTTTTTTATTGAGATGATTTTATTGTTGCAATGTTTTTTTCCTATGAATTGGGAACATGAGGAAATAGTGCCAGAATTTTATACGGAATTAGAATAAAATCAAGGAATCGCTTGATATTTGCTGCATTAATGCTATACATATTTTTTTAGTGTATAGTTGTTTTGTCTTATTTACTTGATCTTGGTTTCTCCTTTCAAAGAGAAGTAGACTATTACATTTCCATTTCCTTAGGTGTATTTTTTACTTAGATATCTCTTCTAGTAATCTTTGTCATCTAAAAATTGTGTTCGATAGCAAACAAGCCTTGTGTTTTATTTATGGCCCAACACCCAGTTGGAGCAGGTACCCAATATTAGCTATGTCCTCTTCAATTAACTGTTGATTACTAATGGTTGGTATCCTAGTACCAAAGATAAGCCACAATGGGAAGAAAAGTAGCTATACCCATATTTTATATTTTGTGCTATAACTTCTAATCCTTCTCTCATAATGTGCGGATAATTAAAATTTGACACTGGAAGTGCAGTGTCATTAATTCCTGTTCATTAAAAGTAAAGCAAAATTGTTATGATTCATGATACCAGTATTTTGACTTCTGCAGCACCAGAGATGACATTACTGAATTCTTTATGGTGACTCAGATAGCTTTCATATGGCAGCTATTTATAAAAAAAATGAAAGTGTTGTTTCCCCTGGTAAGACTTATCTATAAAGCAGGAGTCTATCCTGAACAAATATGGTAATCTGTTGTACCTATTAAATTTGTACAGCAAGAAAATGTTTCAGGCAATAGAGAACACAGGAATGGTTAATTGAATTTCTATGGGTTGGTGGGGACTCATTCACTCGCTGTCAATTACCCAGATGTTGTGACGCCAGATATATTACACAATCAATCAATCAATCAATCAATTGCTGTCCATCTGGCAGCAGCATAGGCATTCCTAATGCTCTGTAGGATGCATCCTATGCCAAGGCTTGCATTCAGGGCGTGATTCCTGTCTCTGGCCAATGGTCTTGATTTTCTTCTTGTTGGTAGTTGTGTCTAGGGATGTTATGTTGATTGTGTCTCCTTTCTGGTTCTCATGGATGTCCTGTAGTTTCCTTGAAAAAGGGAGGATGAAGTCTGTGTTCCTCTCTATAGTCAATGCAGACTGACTCTTGTTGATTTTTACTCACAGCTTTTTCTATATATCAACAACGACCTGTTGATTTATATGGACTTCATTAAATATGCAGTGGAACAGTCTTCATTCTCCCTTCTTCAAGGAAACCCCAGGACATCCTTGAGTATCCAAAGGGAAACACTAACGACGGAACACCCCTGGACACGGCTACCAACAATGAAGCAAATGAAGACTGCCTGCCAGAGACAGGAATCACACC
>NC_087217.1:29921636-29924136 GCF_015104395.2 Macrobrachium nipponense | reverse complement strand
GGGAATTCGCCCATGCCCGATTCTGTGTCCCGACTTACTTTACTTGTTTGGCACGGAACGCAGGTCCTGGCCCATTCAAGGGAGTCCTTCCGAATTCCGTGCCTGACAAACTTCTCCGTCAGGAGGCGCATCGTCGTCCAGCCCGAGGGGTGCGAGAGTCCGTGTATGACGTTGAATACGGCTCTCCTGCGGGAGGCTGGAATCAGCGGGCGTGGGCGACCCGTGCTGATGTCGCAGAGGAGCGTTGTGCCTGCGGGTCCGTAGGGCACGTCCTCCCACTTGAGGGCAGTGATGGCTGTGCGATATGCGGCAGTCTCTGGGTCAGCGGCCTGTTCCCAGGCAAGGTCTTCGTAATCGATCCCGAGGTGCACGGCGTTGATCTCTATCCTCAAGAGGGCGTCAGCCACGGAGTTCTTCTCGCCGGGGACATAATGGATGGTGCAGCCGAACTCAGTGATGGCTGCTAGGTGCCTCTGTTGTCTCGCTGACCAGGCATCGCCCGCCTTGGTGAAGGTGTGCACCAATGGGCGGTGGTCTGTCCTGATAGCAAAGGGGGCGCTCTTGAGGAGGTAACGGAAGTGGCGCACTGCTTGGTACACCGCCAGGAGCTCGCGGTCGAATGTGCTGTATCTCGTCTCGGCGGGCGACAGTTTTTTACTGTAGAAGGCGGGCGGCTGGGCCCCTGCCTGGACCATCTGTTTGAGGACGGCCCTGCAGACGATGTTGCTGGCGTCAGTGGTGAGGCGTAAGGGCGCAGTGGGGTCTTGGTGGGACAAGATTGCGTCTCTGGCGAGGGGCCATCTTCGTGTCATGGAAGGCCTGCGCTTGTTCTGCTTCCTACGCCAGGTTCTTCGATTTACCCTTCAGGACCCGTGTTAGAGGGGACATGGTGCGGGCGACGTCGGGGATGAACTGGTGGTAGTAATTCACCATCCCGATGAGTTCTTGCAGGGCCTTGACCGTAGTTGGGGTCGGAAACTTCTGCACCACGTCCACCTTCGAGGCCATGGGGCGTACGCCTGCTGCAGAGATCTCGTGTCCGAGGAAGTCCACCCTCTCGGCGCCGAAGGTGCACTTGTCGAATCGGACGACCAGCCCGTTTTCCTGCAGGCGTTTCAGAAACGCTCAGACATGGTGTAGGTGCTCCTCTGGGGACCTGGAAAAGATCAAAATATCGTTGATGTAGCAGACACAGATGGGCAGGTTCCCCAGGATGCTGTCCATAGGCGCTGGAAGGTGTCCCCTGCGTTTCTCAGGCCAAAGGTGGAGTAATGGAAGAAATAGGAGCTGAAGGGCGTGGAAGACATAGGAGCTGAAAGGCGTGGAAGACATAGGAGCTGAAGGGCGTCGTGATGATGGCGGTCTTGGGAACGTCCTAGGGATGCACCGGAACCTGAAAATAAGATTTTAAAAGGTCCATTTTTGTGAAGATTTTTGCTCCATGGAGGGCCCCCGTCAAGTCCTGCATGTTTTGCAAGGGGTAGTGATCGGGGATCGCAGCGAGGTTGAGTCTCCTGTAGTCTCCGCAGGGCGTCCAGGTGCCGTCAGGCTTCCGTACCATGTGGAGGGGTGAAGCCCAAGGGCTTGATGCTTTCCGGCAGATACCCATTCGTTCCATTTCCAAGAACGCCCTTTTTGCATCCTGAACTCGGCCCGGAGGGAGTCGTTGGAACTTTGCGTGCGTCGGGGGCCCCGTGGTCATGTGGTGGAATATTCCTTGCTTGGGCGGCGTCCCCGCCACCTGACGAAGTTCTGTTTTGAAAACTTGGGGGAATTCCTGCAGGAGGTTGCCGTACTTGTGGGGGGTGATGGTGCAAATTGTGGGGGTGCCTGGGCCCGCTGCAAGCAGTAGGGAATGGCATGTCCCCGTGTTGAGGAGGCGTTTGTGACCCACGTCAACCAGGAGGCCGTTGTGCGCCAGGAAATCCGCCCCAGTAGTGGAATCCTGACGTCTGCGATGGTGAAACGCCAGACGTAGTTGTGCCCCAAGATGGATATCTCGAGGGACTTCAGTGCTGTAGGAGTGGATGGGGGTCCCGTTTGCGGTGACGAGGGCTGTTGGGTTGTCAGGCCCGCGGCTGCGGTCTTTTCCTGACGGCGGGAATATAGAGTGCATCGCCCTGGTGTCTACCAGCATCCTCTGGCCGGAGATCGTGTCTCGGACATAAAACCCTATAGCGTGTGGTTCCAACGAGGTTGCTGCCATGGGCGACTTTGATTTTGTCTGCCGTCGCCATTTTTTGGCTGCTGGAAGGTGCAGGGGCTTTTGCATCTCTTGGAGTATCTTCCGAACTAACGGTGGTAGTGGCACCAGGAGTTTTCGCCCCGCTGCATGTGAGAGGACTTCCTCTGGGTCACGGCGCTGATCTCTTGCGTTGGGTCGTCGTCGTCGTCGTCTTCTCCCTTCTCTGCGGCTAGGCACATGGAGGATCGGGGAGCGGCGAGCCTTGCAGCCTTGCTCGACAGCGTCAGCTTTTTAGCTTTCTCCAATAGTTCATCG